>NC_135218.1:11644357-11821857 GCF_052324685.1 Brachyhypopomus gauderio
CCCATTGAGCTAATGGGCCTGACCCGATTACAGGCTCAACTCTAGCTCTTTTGAGGAAAAGAATGACCTTTGCATCAGCATGGATGTTCAGCATGGAAAATGAAAATATTCACAGTACAACCATTTGTGGTGGTTTGTACCAAGTTTGGAGTTATTTGGGCAATCAGTGTGGGCAGGAGAGTTTTTTGGCCGTTATAGCGCCACCTAGGTGTGCATGTCTGCCAAAATGTATGTGCAGGTCTAGACACCCAATAGGTACATGTGTGTGAAATTTGGAGTGAATACGTGAAAGCATGCCTGAGATACAGCAGAATATGTGGATTTTTGGCAAAGAATTTTTTTACCTTTGACTTGTGAGGCATGTGGCCACGCCCATGTGTGGAAATGTGCACTTTTGCTCTGCTAGAATCAAAGTTCAGACTCTTCTGAACATTTTGATACCACATATGTGCATGTATGTGAAAAATCCATGGACTAGTTCGCGCTCAAAAATGTGTGTGTATTTGCATATTATGCAAATTAGCTCGAAATGTAAGGGACGGAGCTTATGGCTTCAAATTTATTTTTTGTAGAATGGAAGATGACTGATCAGATGCAATTGGAATTTTTTGTTTATGACATACGGTGTAGGCGTGACAATTTTTTGCGCTCTATAGCGCCACCTATGGGCGGATCGGACTGGCGTGTTGCGCCTGAGTAGCGGAGAGGAGTACTACAAGTTGGCCAAAGGAGAAGTCTGTAGGTCTTACGGTTTAGGCTGCACAACGCGTTTTAGCAGACTGAAAGCTGATTGGTCGATAGCGGCGGCCATATTGGACATATGATGGTGCAGGTCAAGGACCTGTGCCGTAGGTGCATATAGATGATGCGTACCAAGTTTGGAGTTATTTGGCCAATCGGTGTGGGCAGGAGAGTTTTTTGGCCGTTATAGCGCCACCTAGCTGTGCATGTCTGCCAAAATGTATGGGCAGGTCTAGACACCCAATAGGTGCATGTATGTAAAATTTGGTGTGAATACGTGAAAGCATGCCTGAGATATAGCAGAATATGTGGATTTTTGGCGAAGGATTTTTTGACCTTTGACTTGTGAGGCATGTGGCCACGCCCATGTGCAGAAATGTGCACTTTTGCTCTGCTAGAATCAAAGTTCAGACTCTTGTGAGCGCCTGGATACTACATATGTGCATGTATGTGAAAAATCCAGGGACTAGTTCGCGCTCAAAAATTTGTGCGTATTTGCATGTTATGCAAATTAGCTCGACATGTAAGGGGCGGAGCATATGGCTTCAATGGAACTTTTTTTAGATGAGCACATGCCTGATCAGGTGAAGTTTACATTTTGTCTCTAGGCCATACGGTTTAGGAGAAACACCAGTTTAAACTTTTTCATGCGTTTGTGTGCGCTATAGCGCCACCTATGGTCGGATCGGGCTGGCGTGTTGCGCCTGAGTAGCGGAGAGGAGTACTACAAGTTGGCCAAAGGAGAAGTCTGTAGGTCTTACGGTTTAGGCTGCACAACGCGTTTTAGCGGAGAAAAAGAATAATAATAATAATAATAATAATAATAATAATAATAATAATAATAATAATAATCGGAACAAATACAATAGGGTTCCAGCACCACTGGTGCTTGGACCCCTAATAATAATCGGAACAAAACCAATAGGGTTCCAGCACCGCTGGTGCTTGGACCCCTAATAATAATAATAATAATAATAATAATAATCGGAACAAATACAATAGGGTTCCAGCACCACTGGTGCTTGGACCCCTAAATATAGCCGCAAGCGGCAATTACGGGGTCCAAGCTGAGGTTTGGCAAGATTTGCGCACCCACTGGTACATCATGTAAAGGTATATGAAATGTATATGAAAGTATATGAAGCACGTTCGTGAATGAAGTGCCTGCTCAAAAAACAGAATCTAAATTGCAGCTTTTTAAACTTATGGTGGTGTGCTGCCCGACGTGGGATTCGAACCGCCATTGTCCACATGCATTGTGGCTGGGAGCACCTTGCTCTACCCATTGAGCTAATGGGCCTGACCCGATTACAGGCTCAACTCTAGCTCTTTTGAGGAAAAGAATGACCTTTGCATCAGCATGCATGTTCAGCATGGAAAATGAAAATATTCACAGTACAACCATTTGTGGTGGTTTGTACCAAGTTTGGAGTTATTTGGGCAATCGGTGTGGGCAGGAGAGTTTTTTGGCCGTTATAGCGCCACCTAGGTGTGCATGTCTGCCAAAATGTATGTGCAGGTCTAGACACCCAATAGGTACATGTGTGTGAAATTTGGAGTGAATACGTGAAAGCATGCCTGAGATACAGCAGATTATGTGGATTTTTGGCGAAGAATTTTTTTACCTTTGACTTGTGAGGCATGTGGCCACGCCCATGTGTGGAAATGTGCACTTTTGCTCTGCTAGAATCAAAGTTCAGACTCTTCTGAACATTTTGATACCACATATGTGCATGTATGTGAAAAATCCAGGGACTAGTTCGCGCTCAAAAATGTGTGTGTATTTGCATATTATGCAAATTAGCTCGAAATGTAAGGGGCGGAGCTTATGGCTTCAAATTTATTTTTTGTAGAATGGAAGATGACTGATCAGATGCAATTGGAATTTTTTGTTTATGACATACGGTGTAGGCGTGACAATTTTTTGCGCTCTATAGCGCCACCTATGGGCGGATCGAGCTGGCGTGTTGCGCCTGAGTAGCAGAGAGGAGTACTACAAGTTGGCCAAAGGAGAAGTCTGTAGGTCTTACGGTTTAGGCTGCACAACGCGTTTTAGCAGACTGAAAGCTGATTGGTCGATAGCGGCGGCCATATTGGACATATTATTGTGCAGGTCAAGGACCTGTGCCGTAGGTGCATATAGATGATGCGTACCAAGTTTGGAGTTATTTGGACAATCGGTGTGGGCAGGAGAGTTTTTTGGCCGTTATAGCGCCACCTAGGTGTGCATGTCTGCCAAAATGTATGTGCAGGTCTAGACACCCAATAGGTGCATGTATGTGAAATTTGGTGTGAATACGTGAAAGCATGCCTGAGATATAGCAGAATATGTGTATTTTTGGCGAAGGATTTTTTGACCTTTGACTTGTGAGGCATGTGGCCACGCCCATGAGCAGAAATGTGCACTTTTGCTCTGCTAGAATCAAAGTTCAGACTCTTGTGAGCGCCTGGATACCACATATGTGCATGTATGTGAAAAATCCAGGGACTAGTTCGCGCTCAAAAATGTGTGCGTATTTGCATGTTATGCAAATTAGCTCGACATGTAAGGGGCGGAGCATATGGCTTCAATGAAACTTTTTTTAGATGAGCACATGCCTGATCAGATGAAGTTTACATTTTGTCTCTAGGACATACGGTTTAGGAGAAACACCTGTTTAAACTTTTTCATGCGTTTGTGTGCGCTATAGCGCCACCTATGGTCGGATCGGGCTGGCGTGTTGCGCCTGAGTAGCGGAGAGGAGTACTACAAGTTGGCCAAAGGAGAAGTCTGTAGGTCTTACGGTTTAGGCTGCACAACGCGTTTTAGCGGAGAAAAAGAATAATAATAATAAATATAGCCGCAAGCGGCAATTGGCGGGTTCACACACGAATAGGCCACTTGGCTTCAATAGGCAATAGACCCAATAGGTCCTTTAGACCCAAAAGAAGCTGTTTGAGTGGAAAAAATGCACAAATAAATCAATGTGCAAAAAAATTTTCAATTGGGGCACTAAAGGCCCAAAAGGATCAAAATAATGTGTATTGGCAAAATGATTCAAATCACAGAACTAAATCACATGCTGAGATCAGCTTTGTGTGTGTGTTTGTGTGGTATTTCATGTGAGAAATAGTTTTCAGTCCGTTCCGATGTTTGGCCACTAGATGGAGCCCAAGTACTACCATACTGATATCTCATTAATCTCAGTAATGCAATATGACATTTTGGTGAATTAAAAGGTTCATTTCTGGTCAGGCAGTGCACTTTTTGTTATAAGTTGCAATTGCAATGTTATAGAACTTATTGATCTGGATCATACAAGACCAATTACTTGTCTGTATTCTGCATAACAAGATTGCAGCATGAGTTTTTATGTTTTCTTAGGTTTTTGGGTACTGTAGCGCCCCCGACAGGCCAATTTGAACCAAACTTGGCATACCTCACAAGGACTTCAGGATATAAAAGCCTTTCAAATTGGGAGTTGATTGCATACATGGTTTATGAGTTATAGCAATATAGGTCATATATGGCATGGCCACAATGATATAATGCAAAAATGGACCAATCAGAAAAATAAAAATCCAACATTTTTTTAATTACTCTTTACCTACAGAGTCTACTGATTATGCTCATAGCAATTTTCCCATAATTGGATCAAATTCCTATGACTAGTTTGTAAATAGCTATTTTCAAACAATTGATGAATGTGACAAAAGTATGCATTTTTTAATAGGACTTGTAATTGCAAAGTTGTCAGGTCTACTGCAAGGAATAAAAAGAAACAAGTTGCATGTTCCTAAGTGAAAATTTGGAGGAGTTATGCATGATTTTCACAAATAGCGCCACCTAGTGGCCAAATGTTTCAAAACTGCACAGCATGACACATAGTCCTGAGATAAGCACAGTGGTAAGGTTTCATGTTGTTTGGCCAATGGTAAGTCTGTCAAATGGCCAATTAATTCAAATAAAAATTAATTGGCTCATGGCGGCCATGTTTTTTGAGTGATGATGTCATCATTGTGTGTCTTGATATCACTTGGGCCCCTGATGATGCCTGTAAAGTTTTGGCTTGATGTGACTAATGGTTTCTGAGATACAGTTTTTCCCATGTTATAGCGCCCCCTATTGGACAATCGTGGCCAGCTTTGACCTATGGCCTCGGAGTCATGTGCCCTAACAACGGTTAAAATTTTATGAAGATCCGTCAAAGCGTTGCTGAGATATGGCTGTTTAAGTAAATTTGACCACGCCTTGGAGCTATTGATTGACATGTGACAACCAGACTGTATGCAAATCTCAAAATGTTTTTAAGCAACTTTGATAATGAGATTCTCCTGAATATTTTGACACCAAGGTTGTGGTGATCCGATGAAAAACCAGGGACTAGTATAAAAAAGTAGGTTTTGCATATTATGCAAATTAGCAAAAAATCTAAGTAGGCGGAGCTTAATGGTTCTTGAGGCTTTTTTGTTTGGTTTGAGCCAAGGAATGCACCTGAAGTGGAATTTTGTGTCTAGGCCCTACGGTTTGGGAGATATGGACCAAAACGCAAAATGGTGCGCTATAGCGCCACCATCAGGCCAATGTGGGTCTCTGTGCTTTGGCACGGTCTCGCAAAGAGACTACACCATTCTGCCAAGTTTGGTGTCTCTGGGCCTTACGGTCTAGGCTGCAGTATGCGTTTTATGCGGAGAAAAATAATAATAATAATAATAATAAGAAAGAAAAAACCCGACAATTACAATAGGTTTCCCACACTACGTGTGTGAACCCTAATAATAAATATAGCCGCAAGCGGCAATTACGGGGTCCAAGCTGAGGTTTGGCAAGATTTGCGCACCCACTGGTACATCATGTAAAGGTATTTGAAATGTATATGAAAGTATATGAAGCACGTTCGTGAATGAAGTGCCTGCTAATAAAACAGAATCTAAATTGCAGCTTTTTAAACTTATGGTGGTGTGCTGCCCGATGCGGGATTCGAACCGCCATTGTCCACATGCATTGTGGCTGGGAGCACCTTGCTCTACCCATTGAGCTAATGGGCCTGACCCGATTACAGGCTCAACTCTAGCTCTTTTGAGGAAAAGAATGACCTTTGCATCAGCATGGATGTTCAGCATGGAAAATGAAAATATTCACAGTACAACCATTTGTGGTGGTTTGTACCAAGTTTGGAGTTATTTGGGCAATCAGTGTGGGCAGGAGAGTTTTTTGGCCGTTATAGCGCCACCTAGGTGTGCATGTCTGCCAAAATGTATGTGCAGGTCTAGACACCCAATAGGTACATGTGTGTGAAATTTGGAGTGAATACGTGAAAGCATGCCTGAGATACAGCAGAATATGTGGATTTTTGGCAAAGAATTTTTTTACCTTTGACTTGTGAGGCATGTGGCCACGCCCATGTGTGGAAATGTGCACTTTTGCTCTGCTAGAATCAAAGTTCAGACTCTTCTGAACATTTTGATACCACATATGTGCATGTATGTGAAAAATCCATGGACTAGTTCGCGCTCAAAAATGTGTGTGTATTTGCATATTATGCAAATTAGCTCGAAATGTAAGGGACGGAGCTTATGGCTTCAAATTTATTTTTTGTAGAATGGAAGATGACTGATCAGATGCAATTGGAATTTTTTGTTTATGACATACGGTGTAGGCGTGACAATTTTTTGCGCTCTATAGCGCCACCTATGGGCGGATCGGACTGGCGTGTTGCGCCTGAGTAGCGGAGAGGAGTACTACAAGTTGGCCAAAGGAGAAGTCTGTAGGTCTTACGGTTTAGGCTGCACAACGCGTTTTAGCAGACTGAAAGCTGATTGGTCGATAGCGGCGGCCATATTGGACATATGATGGTGCAGGTCAAGGACCTGTGCCGTAGGTGCATATAGATGATGCGTACCAAGTTTGGAGTTATTTGGCCAATCGGTGTGGGCAGGAGAGTTTTTTGGCCGTTATAGCGCCACCTAGCTGTGCATGTCTGCCAAAATGTATGGGCAGGTCTAGACACCCAATAGGTGCATGTATGTAAAATTTGGTGTGAATACGTGAAAGCATGCCTGAGATATAGCAGAATATGTGGATTTTTGGCGAAGGATTTTTTGACCTTTGACTTGTGAGGCATGTGGCCACGCCCATGTGCAGAAATGTGCACTTTTGCTCTGCTAGAATCAAAGTTCAGACTCTTGTGAGCGCCTGGATACTACATATGTGCATGTATGTGAAAAATCCAGGGACTAGTTCGCGCTCAAAAATTTGTGCGTATTTGCATGTTATGCAAATTAGCTCGACATGTAAGGGGCGGAGCATATGGCTTCAATGGAACTTTTTTTAGATGAGCACATGCCTGATCAGGTGAAGTTTACATTTTGTCTCTAGGCCATACGGTTTAGGAGAAACACCAGTTTAAACTTTTTCATGCGTTTGTGTGCGCTATAGCGCCACCTATGGTCGGATCGGGCTGGCGTGTTGCGCCTGAGTAGCGGAGAGGAGTACTACAAGTTGGCCAAAGGAGAAGTCTGTAGGTCTTACGGTTTAGGCTGCACAACGCGTTTTAGCGGAGAAAAAGAATAATAATAATAATAATAATAATAAATATAGCCGCAAGCGGCAATTACGGGGTCCAAGCTGAGGTTTGGCAAGATTTTGCACCCACTGGCACAACATTATGTAAAGCTTTATGAAATGTACATGAAAGTATATGAAGCACGTTCGTGAATGAAGTACCTGCTCAAAAAACAGAATCTAAATGGCAGCTTTTTAAACTTATGGTGGAATACTGCCCAACGTGGGATTCAACCCCCGTTGTCCACGTGCATTGTGGCTGGGAGCACATTGCTCTACCCATTGAGCTAATGGGTCTGACTGGATTACAGGCTCAACTCTAACTCTTGAGGAAAAGAATGACCTGTGATCTGCATGCATGTTCAGCATAGAAAATGAAAATATTCACAGTACAACCATTTGTGGATGGATTTGGCACAAACTTGGCAGATATCACCTCAGTGTTCTTCTGAATGTGTCTGTCCATTTTCATAACAATTAGACATTATATAGGGGAGTTTTTGAAATATGCAGTTCATATGTCATGACGGTACCATTGTGATGCATATGAAAAATATTAAATTGCAAGAATCTTAGAATTTGTTCCACCAGTTTTGTATTTCACATGCTGCTGGATATTATAATATGTGATTTGAGGTGATGGAGTGAAAATCCTAGGACTAGTATGAAAAGTGTAAATTATATGTATTGGATTATACACAAAAATCTGTACTTTTTTGCAAAGCACTTGCAATTACAAAGTTGTTAGTGATTTTGCATAGAATCATATGAGATCATGATTGTCCTTCTACATGAAAGCATGTAGGAGTAATTCAGGAATTTCTAGTATAGCGCCACCTAGTGGTGCAATTCCCGTCATACTTTGATATGTATTAGAGGGTGTGTAGATGAACATAATATGTGAGTTTCATGTTAATTGGCATATGATAAGCTTGTGAAAGGTGTACTGAAAGCTGATTGGTCGATAGCGGCGGCCATATTGGACATATGATGGTGCAGGTCAAGGACCTGTGTCATAGGTGCATATAGATGATGCGTACCAAGTTTGGAGTTATTTGGCCAATCGGTGTGGGCAGGAGAGTTTTTTGGCCGTTATAGCGCCACCTAGGTGTGCATGTCTGCCAAAATGCATGTGCAGGTCTAGACACCCAATAGGTACATGTGTGTGAAATTTGGAGTGAATACATGAAAGTATGCCTGAGATACAGCAGAATATGTGGATTTTTGGCGAAGGAATTTTCGACGCTTGACTTGTGATGCATGTGGCCACGCCCATGTGCAGAAATGTGCACTTTGGCTCCATAACAATTAAAGTTCAGACTCTTGTGAGCGCCTGGATACCACATATGTGCATGTATGTGAAAAATCCAGGGACTAGTACGCGCTCAAAAATGTGTGGGTATTTGCATATTATGCAAATTAGCTCGACATGTAAGGGGCGGAGCATATAGCTTCAATGGAACTTTTTTTAGATGAGCTCATGCCTGATCAGATGCAGTTTGAATTTTATCTCTAGGACATACGGTGTAGGAGAAACACCTATGTAAACTTTTTCATGCGATTTTGTGCGCTATAGCGCCACCTATGGTCGGATCGGGCTGGCGTGTTGCGCCTGAGTAGCGGAGAGGAGTACTACAAGTTGGCCAAAGGAGAAGTCTGTAGGACTTACGGTTTAGGCTGCACGACGCGTTTTAAGGCAGAAAAAGAAGAATAATAATAATAATAATAATCGGAACAAAAACAATAGGGTTCCAGCACCTTCAGTGCTTGGACCCCTAATAATAATAATAATAATAATAATAATAATCGGAACAAATACAATAGGGTTCCAGCACCACTGGTGCTTGGACCCCTAATAATAATAAATATAGCCGCAAGCGGCAATTACGGGGTCCAAGCTGAGGTTTGGCAAGATTTGCGCACCCACTGGTACATCATGTAAAGGTATATGAAATGTATATGAAAGTATATGAAGCACGTTCGTGAATGAAGTGCCTGCTCAAAAAACAGAATCTAAATTGCAGCTTTTTAAACTTATGGTGGTGTGCTGCCCGACGTGGGATTCGAACCGCCATTGTCCACATGCATTGTGGCTGGGAGCACCTTGCTCTACCCATTGAGCTAATGGGCCTGACCCGATTACAGGCTCAACTCTAGCTCTTTTGAGGAAAAGAATGACCTTTGCATCAGCATGCATGTTCAGCATGGAAAATGAAAATATTCACAGTACAACCATTTGTGGTGGTTTGTACCAAGTTTGGAGTTATTTGGGCAATCGGTGTGGGCAGGAGAGTTTTTTGGCCGTTATAGCGCCACCTAGGTGTGCATGTCTGCCAAAATGTATGTGCAGGTCTAGACACCCAATAGGTACATGTGTGTGAAATTTGGAGTGAATACGTGAAAGCATGCCTGAGATACAGCAGATTATGTGGATTTTTGGCGAAGAATTTTTTTACCTTTGACTTGTGAGGCATGTGGCCACGCCCATGTGTGGAAATGTGCACTTTTGCTCTGCTAGAATCAAAGTTCAGACTCTTCTGAACATTTTGATACCACATATGTGCATGTATGTGAAAAATCCAGGGACTAGTTCGCGCTCAAAAATGTGTGTGTATTTGCATATTATGCAAATTAGCTCGAAATGTAAGGGGCGGAGCTTATGGCTTCAAATTTATTTTTTGTAGAATGGAAGATGACTGATCAGATGCAATTGGAATTTTTTGTTTATGACATACGGTGTAGGCGTGACAATTTTTTGCGCTCTATAGCGCCACCTATGGGCGGATCGAGCTGGCGTGTTGCGCCTGAGTAGCAGAGAGGAGTACTACAAGTTGGCCAAAGGAGAAGTCTGTAGGTCTTACGGTTTAGGCTGCACAACGCGTTTTAGCAGACTGAAAGCTGATTGGTCGATAGCGGCGGCCATATTGGACATATTATTGTGCAGGTCAAGGACCTGTGCCGTAGGTGCATATAGATGATGCGTACCAAGTTTGGAGTTATTTGGACAATCGGTGTGGGCAGGAGAGTTTTTTGGCCGTTATAGCGCCACCTAGGTGTGCATGTCTGCCAAAATGTATGTGCAGGTCTAGACACCCAATAGGTGCATGTATGTGAAATTTGGTGTGAATACGTGAAAGCATGCCTGAGATATAGCAGAATATGTGTATTTTTGGCGAAGGATTTTTTGACCTTTGACTTGTGAGGCATGTGGCCACGCCCATGAGCAGAAATGTGCACTTTTGCTCTGCTAGAATCAAAGTTCAGACTCTTGTGAGCGCCTGGATACCACATATGTGCATGTATGTGAAAAATCCAGGGACTAGTTCGCGCTCAAAAATGTGTGCGTATTTGCATGTTATGCAAATTAGCTCGACATGTAAGGGGCGGAGCATATGGCTTCAATGAAACTTTTTTTAGATGAGCACATGCCTGATCAGATGAAGTTTACATTTTGTCTCTAGGACATACGGTTTAGGAGAAACACCTGTTTAAACTTTTTCATGCGTTTGTGTGCGCTATAGCGCCACCTATGGTCGGATCGGGCTGGCGTGTTGCGCCTGAGTAGCGGAGAGGAGTACTACAAGTTGGCCAAAGGAGAAGTCTGTAGGTCTTACGGTTTAGGCTGCACAACGCGTTTTAGCGGAGAAAAAGAATAATAATAATAATAATAATAATAATAATAATAATAATAATAATCGGAACAAATACAATAGGGTTCCAGCACCACTGGTGCTTGGACCCCTAATAAATATAGCCGCAAGCGGCAATTACGGGGTCCAAGCTGAGGTTTGGCAAGATTTTGCACCCACTGGCACAACATTATGTAAAGCTTTATGAAATGTACATGAAAGTATATGAAGCACGTTCGTGAATGAAGTACCTGCTCAAAAAACAGAATCTAAATGGCAGCTTTTTAAACTTATGGTGGAATACTGCCCAACGTGGGATTTGAACCCCCGTTGTCCACGTGCATTGTGGCTGGGAGCACATTGCTCTACCCATTGACCTAATGGGTCTGACTGGGTTACAGCCTCAACTCTAACTCTTTTGAGGAAAAGAATGACCTTTGATCTGCATGCATGTTCAGCATAGAAAATGAAAATATTCACAGTACAACCATTTTTGGATGGATTTGGCACAAACTTGGCAGATATCACCTCAGTGGTCTTCTGAATGTGTCTGTCCATTTTCATAACAATCAGACATTATATAGGGGAGTTTTTGCAATATGCAGTTCATATGTCATGACGGTACCATTGTGATGCATATGAAAAATATTAAATTGCAAGAATCTTAGAATTTGTTCCACCAGTTTTGTATTTCACATGCTGCTGGATATTATAATATGTGATTTGAGGTGATGGAGTGAAAATCCTAGGACTAGTATGAAAAGTGTAAATTATATGTATTGGATTATACACAAAAATCTGTACTTTTTTGCAAAGCACTTGCAATTACAAAGTTGTTAGTGATTTTGCATAGAATCATATGAGATCATGATTGTCCTTCTACATGAAAGCATGTAGGAGTAATTCAGGAATTTCTAGTATAGCGCCACCTAGTGGTGCAATTCCCGTCATACTTGAGTATGTCTTAGAGGGTGTGTAGATGAACATAATATGTGAGTTTCATGTTGATTGGCATATGATAAGCTTGTGAAATGTGAACTGAAAGCTGATTGGTCGATAGCGGCGGCCATATTGGACATATGATGGTGCAGGTCAAGGACCTGTGTCATAGGTGCATATAGATGATGCGTACCAAGTTTGGAGTTATTTGGCCAATCGGTGTGGGCAGGAGAGTTTTTTGGCCGTTATAGCGCCACCTAGGTGTGCATGTCTGCCAAAATGTATGTGCCGGTCTAGACACCCAATAGGTACATGTGTGTGAAATTTGGAGTGAATACATGAAAGTATGCCTGAGATACAGCAGAATATGTGGATTTTTGGCGAAGAATTTTTTTACCTTTGACTTGTGAGGCATGTGGCCACGCCCATGTGTGGAAATGTGCACTTTTGCTCTGCTAGAATCAAAGTTCAGACTCTTCTGAACATTTTGATACCACATATGTGCATGTATGTGAAAAATCCAGGGACTAGTTCGCGCTCAAAAATGTGTGTGTATTTGCATATTATGCAAATTAGCTCGAAATGTAAGGGGCGGAGCTAATAGCTTCAAATTTATTTTTTGTAGAATGGAAGATGACTGATCAGATGCAATTGGAATTTTTTGTTTATGACATACGGTGTAGGCGTGACAATTTTTTGCGCTCTATAGCGCCACCTATGGGCGGATCGAGCTGGCGTGTTGCGCCTGAGTAGCAGAGAGGAGTACTACAAGTTGGCCAAAGGAGAAGTCTGTAGGTGTTACGGATTAGGCTGCACGATGCATTTTAGCGGACTGAAAGCTGATTGGTCGATAGCGGCGGCCATATTGGACATATGATGGTGCAGGTCAAGGACCTGTGCCGTAGGTGCATATAGATGATGCGTACCAAGTTTGGAGTTATTTGGCCAATCGGTGTGGGCAGGAGAGTTTTTTGGCCGTTATAGCGCCACCTAGGTGTGCATGTCTGCCAAAATGTATGTGCAGGTCTAGACACCCAATAGGTGCATGTATGTGAAATTTGGTGTGAATACGTGAAAGCATGCCTGAGATATAGCAGAATATGTGTATTTTTGGCGAAGGATTTTTTGACCTTTGACTTGTGAGGTATGTGGCCACGCCCATGTGCAGAAATGTGCACTTTTGCTCTGCTAGAATCAAAGTTCAGACTCTTGTGAGCGCCTGGATACCACATATGTGCATGTATGTGAAAAATCCAGGGACTAGTTCGCGCTCAAAAATGTGTGCGTATTTGCATGTTATGCAAATTAGCTCGACATGTAAGGGGCGGAGCATATGGCTTCAATGGAACTTTTTTTAGATGAGCACATGCCTGATCAGATGAAGTTTACATTTTGTCTCTAGGACATACGGTTTAGGAGAAACACCTGTTTAAACTTTTTCATGCGTTTGTGTGCGCTATAGCGCCACCTATGGTCGGATCGGGCTGGCGTGTTGCGCCTGAGTAGCGGAGGGGAGTACTACAAGTTGGCCAAAGGAGAAGTCTGTAGGTCTTACGGTTTAGGCTGCACAACGCGTTTTAGCGGAGAAAAAGAATAATAATAATAATAATAATAATAATAATAATAATAATAATAATCGGAACAAATACAATAGGGTTCCAGCACCGCTGGTGCTTGGACCCCTAATAATAATAATAATCGGAACAAATACAATAGGGTTCCAGCACCACTGGTGCTTGGACCCCTAATAATAATCGGAACAAAAACAATAGGGTTCCAGCACCTTCAGTGCTTGGACCCCTAATAATCGGAACAAATACAATAGGGTTCCAGCACCGCTGGTGCTTGGACCCCTAATAAATATAGCCGCAAGCGGCAATTACGGGGTCCAAGCTGAGGTTTGGCAAGATTTTGCACCCACTGGTACATCATGTAAAGGTATATGAAATGTACATGAAAGTATATGAAGCACGTTCGTGAATGAAGTACCTGCTCAAAAAACAGAATCTAAATTGCAGCTTTTTAAACTTATGGTGGAATACTGCCCAACGTGGGATTCGAACCCCCGTTGTCCACGTGCATTGTGGCTGGGAGCACATTGCTCTACCCATTGAGCTAATGGGTCTGACTGGATTACAGGCTCAACTCTAACTCTTTTGAGGAAAAGAATGACCTTTGATCTGCATGCATGTTCGGCATAGAAAATGAAAATATTCACAGTACAACCATTTGTGGATGGATTTGGCACAAACTTGGCAGATATCACCTCAGTGGTCTTCTGAATGTGTCTGTCCATTTTCATAACAAATCAGACATTATATAGGGGAGTTTTTGAAATATGCAGTTCATATGTCATGACGGTACCATTGTGATGCATATGAAAAATATTAAATTGCAAGAATCTTAGAATTTGTTCCACCAGTTTTGTATTTCACATGCTGCTGGATATTATAATATGTGATTTGAGGTGATGGAGTGAAAATCCTAGGACTAGTATGAAAAGTGTAAATTATATGTATTGGATTATACACAAAAATCTGTACTTTTTTGCAAAGCACTTGCAATTACAAAGTTGTTAATGATTTTGCATAGAATCATATGAGATCATGATTGTCCTTCTACATGAAAGCATGTAGGAGTAATTCAGGAATTTCTAGTATAGCGCCACCTAGTGGTGCAATTCCCGTCATACTTTGATATGTATTAGAGGGTGTGTAGATGAACATAATATGTGAGTTTCATGTTAATTGGCATATGATAAGCTTGTGAAAGGTGTACTGAAAGTTGATTGGTCGATAGCGGCGGCCATATTGGACATATGATGGTGCAGGTCAAGGACCTGTGTCATAGGTGCATATAGATGATGCGTACCAAGTTTGGAGTTATTTGGCCAATCGGTGTGGGCAGGAGAGTTTTTTGGCCGTTATAGCGCCACCTAGGTGTGCATGTCTGCCAAAATGTATGTGCCGGTCTAGACACCCAATAGGTACATGTGTGTGAAATTTGGAGTGAATACATGAAAGTATGCCTGAGATACAGCAGAATATGTGGATTTTTGGCGAAGGAATTTTCTACGCTTGACTTCTGATGCATGTGGCCACGCCCATGTGCAGAAATGTGCACTTTGGCTCCATAACAATTAAAGTTCAGACTCTTCTGAACGCATGGATACCACATATGTGCATGTATGTGAAAAATCCAGGGACTAGTACGCGCTCAAAAATGTGTGCGTATTTGCACATTATGCAAATTAGCTCGACATGTAAGGGGCGGAGCATATGGCTTCAATGGAACTTTTTTTAGATGAGCACATGCCTGATCAGATGCAGTTTGAATTTTATCTCTAGGACATACGGTTTAGGAGAAACACCTGTTTAAACTTTTTCATGCGTTTGTGTGCGCTATAGCGCCACCTAGGGTCGTATCGGGCTGGCGTGTTGCGCCTGAGTAGCGGAGAGGAGTACTACAAGTTGGCCAAAGGAGAAGTCTGTAGGTCTTACGGTTTAGGCTGTACAACGCGTTTTAGCGGAGAAAAAGAATAATAATAATAATAAATATAGCCGCAAGCGGCAATTACGGGGTCCAAGCACAGGGTATGGGCACCATCTGGCACGCCTGAGATGCGTAAGCATGTGTGTGTAATCACTGGGTAGGTATGGGTGAAGCAATGTGTATATGAAACCTATAGGTAGGCCATTGCATGTGTGTGCATGTGTAAGAAAGATGTAGGGGTAATTCAGGAAATTCTAGTATAGCGCCACCTAGTGGTGCAATTCCCGTCATACTTGAGTATGTCTTAGAGGGTGTGTAGATGAACATAATATGTGAGTTTCATGTTGATTGGCTTATGATAAGCTTGTGAAATGTGAACTGAAAGCTGATTGGTCGATAGCGGCGGCCATATTGGACATATGATGGTGCAGGTCAAGGACCTGTGTCATAGGTGCATATAGATGATGCGTACCAAGTTTGGAGTTATTTGGCCAATCGGTGTGGGCAGGAGAGTTTTTTGGCCGTTATAGCGCCACCTAGGTGTGCATGTCTGCCAAAATGTATGTACCGGTCTAGACACCCAATAGGTACATGTGTGTGAAATTTGGAGTGAATACATGAAAGTATGCCTGAGATACAGCAGAATATGTGGATTTTTGGCGAAGGAATTTTCTACGCTTGACTTGTGATGCATGTGGCCACGCCCATGTGCAGAAATGTGCACTTTGGCTCCATAACAATTAAAGTTCAGACTCTTGTGAGCGCCTGGATACCACATATGTGCATGTATGTGAAAAATCCAGGGACTAGTACGCGCTCAAAAATTTGTGCAAATTTGCATATTATGCAAATTAGCTCGACATGTAAGGGGCGGAGCATATGGCTTCAATGGAACTTTTTTTAGATGAGCACATGCCTGATCAGGTGAAGTTTACATTTTGTCTCTAGGACATACGGTTTAGGAGAAACACCAGTTTAAACTTTTTCATGCGTTTTTGTGCGCTATAGCGCCACCTATGGTCGGATCGGGCTGGCGCGTTGCGCCTGAGTAGCGGAGAGGAGTACTACAAGTTGGCCAAAGGAGAAGTCTGTAGGTCTTACGGTTTAGGCTGCACAACGCGTTTTAAGGCAGAAAAAAAATTGGCATATGAAAAGCTTGTGAAAGGTGTACTGAAAGCTGATTGGTCGATAGCGGCGGCCATATTGGACATATGATGGTGCAGATCAAGGACCTGTGTCATAGGTGCATATAGATGATGCGTACCAAGTTTGGAGTTATTTGGCCAATCGGTGTGGGCAGGAGAGTTTTTTGGCCGTTATAGCGCCACCTAGGTGTGCATGTCTGCCAAAATGCATGTGCAGGTCTAGACACCCAATAGGTACATGTGTGTGAAATTTGGAGTGAATACATGAAAGTATGCCTGAGATACAGCAGAATATGTGGATTTTTGGCGAAGGAATTTTCGACGCTTGACTTGTGATGCATGTGGCCACGCCCATGTGCAGAAATGTGCACTTTGGCTCCATAACTTTTAAAGTTCAGACTCTTCTGAACGTTTTGATACCACATATGTGCATGTATGTGAAAAATCCAGGGACTAGTACGCGCTCAAAAATGTGTGCAAATTTGCATATTATGCAAATTAGCTCGACATGTAAGGGGCGGAGCTTATGGGTTCAAATGTATTTTTTGTAGAATGGAAGATGACTGATCAGATGCAATTGGAATTTTTTGTTTATGACATACGGTGTAGGCGTGACAATTTTTTGCGCTCTATAGCGCCACCTATGGTCGGATCGGGCTGGCGTGTTGCGCCTGAGTAGCGGAGAGGAGTACTACAAGTTGGCCAAAGGAGAAGTCTGTAGGTGTTACGGTTTGGTCTGCACAACGCGTTTTAGGGCAGAAAAAGAAGAATAATAATAAATATAGCCGCAAGCGGCAATTGGCGGGTTCACACACGAATAGGCCTCTTGGGCTCTATAGGCAAAAAGAAACCCATAAGGTCCTTTAGACCTAAAAGTGAAAAGAAACTGTTTCAGTGGAAAAAAGGCATAATTACATCAATGTGCAAAAAAAGGTTCAATTGAGGCACTAAAAGCCCAAAAGGATCAAAATAATGTGTATTTGCGTTTTATTTTTTAGAGAGGCCTGTGTTTTTGTGAGTGCATGTGAAAGAGAGAGGGGTGGAGGCATCGCCATTGGGTTGTTCGAAGGACGGGGGAGTCTGGAGGGAGTGGAGGAAGGGAGGGCACTCTGCGTGTGTGAGAATGGCCAGCGTGCGTGGTTTAGCAGTTCTCTGCTTAGGCCCTACAGTGTGGGAGATATTGCCAAAATGATTCAGATGTGTGTGGGTGTGTAGATGAACATACCATATCTGTTTCATGTGTATGTACTTATGTTAAGCCTGTGAAATGGCCAAAACCAATTAATTGGTGAATGGTGGCTATGTTTTTTAAGTGATGATGTCATCAACGTGTGCCTTGATACCACTTGGGCCCCTGATGATGCATGTAAAGTTTTGTCTTAATATGACTAATGGTTTCTGAGAAACAGTTTTTCCCATGTTATAGCGCCCCCTATTGGACAATCGTGGCCAGCTTTGACCTGTGACCTCTGAGTCATGTGCCCTAACAACTGATAAATTTTTATAAAGATTGGTCAAAGCGTTGCTGAGATATAGCTGTTTAAGTAAATTTGGCCACGCCTCGGAGCTATTGATTGACATGTGACAACCAGACTGTATGCAAATCTCAAAATGTTTTTAAGCAACTTTGATAATGAGATTCTCCTGAATATTTTGACACCAAGGTTGTGGTGATCCGATGAAAATTCAGGGACTAGTATAAAAAAGTAGGTTTTGCATATTATTCAAATTAGCAAAAAATCTAAGTAGGCGGAGCTTAATGGTTCTTGAGGCTTTTTTGTTTGTCTGGAGCCAGGGAATGCACCTGAAGTGGAATTTTGTTTCTAGGACCTACGGTGTGGGAGATATGGACCAAAACGCAAAATGGTGTGCTATAGCGCCACCATCAGGCCAATATGGGTCTCTGTACTTGTGCTCGGTCTTGCAAAGAGACTACACCTTTCTGCCAAGTTTCATGGTTGTAGGATGTATGCCGTAGGCTGTAGTTACAGTTTTAGATTATTATCTAAGCAATTATAATTGCCAATATAGCCGCAAGCGGCAATTGGCGGGTTCACACACGAATAGGCTTCTTGGCCTCAATAGGCAGAGGCCCAAAAGGTCCTTTAGAACCTAAATGTGAAAATGAAGCTGTTTGAGTGGAAAAAATGCACAAATAAATCAATGTGCAAAATAAGGTTCAATTGGGGCACTAAAGGGCCAAAAGGATAAAAATAATGTGTATTGGCAAAATAATTCAGATCACAGAACTAAATCACATGCTGAGATCAGCTTTGTGTGTGTTTGTGTGGTATTTCATGTGAGCAATAGTTTTCAGTCAGAATATGGCCACTAGATGGAGGCCAAGTACTACCATACTGATATCTCATTAATGTCAGTAATGAAATAGGACATTTTGGTGAATTAAAAGGTTCGTTTCTGGTCAGGCTGTGTACTTTATGTAAAAAAAAAAGATTCAGTTGAGGCACTAAAGACCGAAAAGGATCAAAATAATGTGTATTGGCAAAATGATTCAGATCACAGAACTAAATCACATGCTGAGATCAGCTTAGTGTGTGTTTGTGTGGTGTTTCATGTGAGCAATAGTTTTCAGTCAGTTTCGGTGTTTGGCCACTAGATGGAGCCCAAGTACCATCATACTGATATCTCATTAATCTCAGTAATGCAATATGACATTTTGGTGAATTAAAAGGTTCATTTCTGGTCAGGCAGTGCACTTTTTGTTATAAGATGCAATTGCAATGTTATAGAACTTATTGATCTGGATCATACAAGACCAATTACTTGTCTGTATTCTGCATAACAAGATTGCAGCATGAGTTTTTATGTTTTCTTAGGTTTTTGGGTACTGTAGCGCCCCCGACGGGCCAATTTGAACCAAACTTGGCATACCTCACAAGGACCTCAGTGTATAAAAGCCTTTCAAATTGGGAGTTGATTGCATACATGGTTTATGAGTTATAGCAATATAGGTCATATATGGCATGGCCACAATGATATAATGCAAAAATGGACCAATCAGAAAAATAAAAATCCAACATTTTTTTAATTACTCTTTACCGACAGAGTCTACTGATTATGCTCATAGCAATTTTGCCATAATTGGATCAAATTCCTATGACTAGTTTGTAAATAGCTATTTTCAAACAATTGATGAATGTGACAAAAGTATGCATTTTTTAATAGGACTTGTAATTGCAAAGTTGTCAGGTCTACTGCAAGGAATAAAAAGAAACAAGTTGCATGTTCCTAAGTGAAAATTTGGAGGAGTTATGCATGATTTTCACAAATAGCGCCACCTAGTGGCCAAATGTTTCAAAACTGCACAGCATGACACATAGTCCTGGGATATGCACAGTGGTGAGGTTTCATGTTGTTTGGCCAATGGTAAGTCTGTCAAATGGCCAATTAATTCAAATAAAAATTAATTGGCTCATGGCGGCCATGTTTTTTGAGTGATGATGTCATCATTGTGTGTCTTGATATCACTTGGGCCCCTGATGATGCCTGTAAAGTTTTGGCTTGGTGTGACTTATGGTTTCTGAGATACAGTTTTTCCCATGGTATAGCGCCCCCTATTGGACAATCGTGGCCAGCTTTGACCTATGACCTCGGAGTCATGTGCCCTAACAACTGTTAAAATTTTATGAAGATCCGTCAAAGCGTTGCTGAGATATGGCTGTTTAAGTAAATTTGGCCACGCCTTGGAGCTATTGATTGACATGTGACAACCAGACTGTATGCAAATCTCAAAATGTTTTTAAGCAACTTTGATAAGGAGATTCTTCTGAATCTTTTGACACCAAGGTTGTGGTGATCGGATGAAAAACCAGGGACTAGTACAAAAAAGTAGGTTTTGCTAATTATGCAAATTAGCAAAAAATCTAAGTAGGCGGAGCTTAATGGTTCTTGAGGCTTTTTTGTTTGTCTTGAGCCAAGGAATCCCTCAGAAGTGGAATTTTGTTTCTAGGCCCTACGGTTTGGGAGATATGGACCAAAACGCAAAATGGTGCGCTATAGCGCCACCATCAGGCCAATGTGGGTCCCTGTCTCTATTTCTCTCATTGCACACCTGCTGCACCTTGCTGGCAAGTTTGGTCTTTCTGGGCCTTACGGTCTAGGCTGCAGTATGCGTTTTACAGGGGGAAAAATAATAATAAATAGCCGCAAGCGGCAATTGGCGGGTTCACACACGAATAGGCTTCTTGGCCTCAATAGGCAGAGGCCCAAAAGGTCCTTTAGACCCTAAATGTGAAAATGAAGCTGTTTGAGTGGAAAAAATGCACAAATAAATCAATGTGCAAAATAAGGTTCAATTGGGGCACTAAAGGGCCAAAAGGATAAAAATAATGAGTATTGGCAAAATAATTCAGATCACAGAACTAAATCACATGCTGAGATCAGCTTTGTGTGTGTTTGTGTGGTATTTCATGTGAGCAAGTTTTCAGTCAGAATATGGCCACTAGATGGAGGCCAAGTACTACCATACTGATATCTCATTAATGTCAGTAATGAAATAGGACATTTTGGTGAATTAAAAGGTTAGTTTCTGGTCAGGCTGTGTACTTTATGTAAAAAAAAAAGATTCAGTTGAGGCACTAAAGACCGAAAAGGATCAAAATAATGTGTATTGGCAAAATGATTCAGATCACAGAACTAAATCACATGCTGAGATCAGCTTAGTGTGTGTTTGTGTGGTGTTTCATGTGAGCAATAGTTTTCAGTCAGTTTCGGTGTTTGGCCACTAGATGGAGCCCAAGTACCATCATACTGATATCTCATTAATCTCAGTAATGCAATATGACATTTTGGTGAAATAAAAGGTTCATTTCTGGTCAGGCAGTGCACTTTTTGTTATAAGATGCAATTGCAATGTTATAGAACTTATTGATCTGGATCATACAAGACCAATTACTTGTCTGTATTCTGCATAACAAGATTGCAGCATGAGTTTTTATGTTTTCTTACGTTTTTGGGTACTGTAGCGCCCTCGACCGGCCTATTTGAACCAAACTTGGCATACCTCACAAGGACTTCAGGATATAAAAGCCTTTCAAATTGGGAATTGATTGCATACCTGGTTTATGAGTTATAGCAATATAGGTCATATATGGCATGGCCACAATGATATAATGGGAAAATGGACCAATCAGATAAATAAAAATCCAACATTTTTTTACTCAGTTTTTACCTACAGAGTCTACTGATTATGCTCATAGCAATTTTTCCATAATTGGATCAAATTCCTATGACTAGTTTGTAAATAGCTATTTTCAAACAATAGATGAATGTGACAAAACTGCATTTTTTAAAAAGACTTGTAATTGCAAAGTTGTCAGGTCTACTGCAAGGAATAAAAAGAAACAAGTTGCATGTTCCTAAGTGAAAATTTGGAGGAGTTATGCATGATTTTCACAAATAGCGCCACCTAGTGGCCAAATGTTTTAAAACTGCACAGCATGACACATAGTCCTGAGATATGCACAGTGGTGAGGTTTCATGTTGTTTGGCCAATGGTAAGTCTGTCAAATGGCCAATTAATTCAAATAAAAATTAATTGGCTCATGGCGGCCATGTTTTTTTAGTGATGATGTCATCATTGTGTGTCTTTATATCACTTGGGCCCCTGATGATGCCTGTAAAGTTTTGGCTTGATGTGACTAATGGTTTCTGAGATACAGTTTTTCCCATGTTATAGCGCCCCCTATTGGACAATCGTGGCCAGCTTTGACCTATGACCTCGGAGTCATGTGCCCTAACAACTGTTAAAGTTTTATGAAGATCCGTCAAAGCGTTGCTGAGATATGGCTGTTTAAGTAAATTTGGCCACGCCTTGGAGCTATTGATTGACATGTGACAACCAGACTGTATGCAAATCTCAAAATGTTTTTAAGCAACGTTGATAATGAGATTCTCCTGAATATTTTGACACCAAGGTTGTGGTGATCCGATGAAAAACCAGGGACTAGTACAAAAAAGTAGGTTTTGCATATTATGCAAATTAGCAAAAAATCTAAGTAGGCGGAGCTTAATGGTTCTTGAGGCTTTTTTGTTTGTCTGAAGCCAAGGAATGCACCTGAAGTGGAATTTTGTTTCTAGGCCATACGGTTTGGAAGATATGGACCAAAACGCAAAATGGTGCGCTATAGCGCCACCATCAGGCCAATGTGGGTCTCTGTGCTTTGGCACGGTCTCGCAAAGAGACTACACCATTCTGCCAAGTTTGGTGTCTCTGGGCCTTACGGTCTAGGCTGCAGTATGCGTTTTATGCGGAGAAAAATAATAATAATAATAATAATAAGAAAGAAAAAACCCGACAATTACAATAGGTTTCCCACACTACGTGTGTGAACCCTAAATATAGCCGCAAGCGGCAATTGGCGGGTTCACACACGAATAGGCCTCTTGGCCTCAATAGGCAGAGGCCCAAAAGGTCCTTTAGACCCTAAATGTGAAAAGAAGCTATTTGAGTGGAAAAAAATGCACAAATAAATCAATGTGCAAAAAAAGGTTCAATTAGGGCACTAAAGGCCCAAAAAGGATCAACATAATGTGTATTGGGAAATTGAGTCAGATCACAGAACTAAATCACAATGCTGAGATCAGCTTTGTGTGTGTTTGTGTGGTGTTTCATGTAATAGTTTTCAGTCAGTTCCGGAATATGGCCACTAGATGGAGGCCAAGTACTACCATACTGATATCTCATTAATCTCAGTAATGAAATAGGACATTTTGGTGACTTAAAGGTTAATTTCTGGTCAGGCAGTGTACTTTATTAAAAAAAAAAAGATTCAGTTGAGGCAGTAAAGACACAAAAGGTTCAAAATAAATTGTATTGGCAAAATGATTTAGATCACAGAACTAAATCACATGCTGAGATCAGCTTTGTGTGTGTGTTTGTGTGGTATTTCATGTTAGAAATAGTTTTCAGTCCATTTCGATGTTTGGCCACTAGATGGAGCCCAAGTACTACCATACTGATATCTCATTAATCTCAGTAATGCAATATGACATTTTGGTGAATTAAAAGGTTCATTTCTGGTCAGGCAGTGCACTTTTTGTTATAAGATGCAATTGCAATGTTATAGAACTTATTGATCTGGATCATACAAGACCAATTACTTGTCTGTATTCTGCATAACAAGATTGCAGCATGAGTTTTTATGTTTTCTTAGGTTTTTGGGTACTGTAGCGCCCCCGACAGGCCAATTTGAACCAAACTTGGCATACCTCAGAAGGACTTCAGGATATAAAAGCCTTTCAAATTGGGAATTGATTGCATACATGGTGTATGAGTTATAGCAATATAGGTCATATATGGCATGGCCACAATGATATAATGGGAAAATGGACCAATCAGAAAAATAAAAATCCAACATTTTTTTACTCAGTTTTTACCTACAGAGTCTACTGATTATGCTCATAGCAATTTTTCCATAATTGGATCAAATTCCTATGACTAGTTTGTAAATAGCTATTTTCAAACAATAGATGAATGTGACAAAAGTATGCATTTTTTAATAGGACTTGTAATTGCAAAGTTGTCAGGTCTACTGCAAGGAATAAAATGAAACAAGTTGCATGTTCCTAAGTGAAAATTTGGAGGAGTTATGCATGATTTTCACAAATAGCGCCACCTAGTGGCCATATGTTTTAAAACTGCACAGCATGACACATAGTCCTGAGATATGCACAGTGGTGAGGTTTCATGTTGTTTGGCCAATGGTAAGTCTGTCAAATGGCCAATTATTTCAAATAAAAATTAATTGGCTCATGGCGGCCATGTTTTTTGAGTGATGATGTCATCATTGTGTGTCTTGATATCACTTGGGCCCCTGATGATGCCTGTAAAGTTTTGGCTTGATGTGACTAATGGTTTCTGAGATACAGTTTTTCCCATGTTATAGCGCCCCCTATTGGACAATCGTGGCCAGCTTTGACGTATGACCTCGTAGTCATGTGCTCTAACAACGGTTAAAATTTTATGAAGATCGGTCAAAGCGTTGCTGAGATATGGCTGTTTAAGTAAATTTGGCCACGCCTTGGAGCTATTGATTGACATGTGACAACCAGACTGTATGCAAATCTCAAAATGTTTTTAAGCAACTTTGATAATGAGATTCTCCTGAATATTTTGACACCAAGGTTGTGGTGATCCGATGAAAAACCAGGGACTAGTATAAAAAAGTAGGTTTTACATATTATGCAAATTAGCAAAAAATCTAAGTAGGCGGAGCTTAATGGTTCTTGAGGCTTTTTTGTTTGGCTTGAGCCAAGGAATGCATCAGAAGTGGAATTTTGTTTCTAGGCCCTACGGTTTGGGAGATATGGACCAAAACGCAAAATGGTGCGCTATAGCGCCACCATCAGGCCAATGTGGGTCTCTGTGCTTTTACACGGTCTCGCAAGGAGACTACACCATTCTGCCAAGTTTGGTGTCTCTGGGCCTTACGGTCTAGGCTGCAGTATGCGTTTTATGCGGAGAAAAATAATAATAATAATAAGAAGAAAAAACCCGACAATTACAATAGGTTTCCCACACTACGTGTGTGAACCCTAAATAGCCGCAAGCGGCGATTGGCGGGTTCACACAAAAAAAGGCAAAAAAGCCCAAAGGGTCTTTTAGACCAACAAATTGGCCTCTTGGCCTCAATAGGCAAAAAGAAGCCCAATAGGTCCTTTAGACCCAAAAGTGAATAGAAGCTGTTTGAGTGGAAAAAATGCATAAGTAAATCAATGTGACAAAACATTCAATTCAACTGAGGCACTAAAGGCCCAAAAGGATCAAAATAATGTGTATTGGCAAAATGATTCAGATCACAGAACTAAATCACATGCTGAGATCAGCTTTGTGTGCGTTTGTGTGGTGTTTCATGTGAGCAATTGTTTTCAGTCAGTTTCGGTGTTTGGCCACTAGATGGAGCCCAAGTACTATCACACTGATATCTCATTAATCTCAGTAATGCAATGACATTTTGGTGAATTAAAAGGTTCATTTCTGGTCAGGCAGTGCACTTTTTGTTATGAGATGTAATTGCAATGTTATAGACCTCATTGATCTGAATCATACAAGCCCCATTACTTGTCTGTATTCTGCATAACAAGATTGCTGCGTGAGTTTTTATGATTTCTCAGGTTTTTGGGTACTGTAGCGCCTCCGACAGGCCAATTTGAACCAAACTTGGCCTACCTCACAAGGACCTCAGTCTATAAAAGCCTTTCAAATTGGGAGTTGATCACTTACATGGTTTATGAGTTATAGCAATAAAGGTCATTTATGGCATGGCCAGAAGGATATAATGGAAAAATTGACCAATCAGACAAATAAAAATGCAACATTTTTTCCATATTTAGTTAACTACAGTGTCTACAGATTATGCCTATGCCATTTTTGCCATCATTGGATCAAATTCCTAGGACTAGTTCTTAAAGAGCTATTTTCAAACAATTGATGAATGTGACAAAAGTATGCGTTTTTTAATAGGACTTGTAATTGCAAAGTTCTCAGGTCTACTGCAAGGTATAAAAAGAAACAAGTTGCATGTTCCTAAGTGAAAATTTGGAGGAGTTATGCATGATTTTCACAAATAGCGCCACCTAGTGGCCAAATGTTTCAACACTGCACAGTATGACACATAGTCCTGGGATATGCACAGTGATGAGGTTTCATGTTGATTGGCCAATGGTAAGTCTGTCAAATGGCCAATTAATTCAAATAAAAATTAATTGGCTCATGGCGGCCATGTTTTTTGAGTGATGAGGTCATCATTGTGTGCCTTGATACCACTTGGGCCCCTGATGATGCCTGTAAAGTTTGGGCTTGATGTGACTAATGGTTTCTGAGAAACAAATTTCTCCATGTTATAGCGCCCCCTATTGGACAATCGTGGCCAGCTTTGACCTGTGACCTCTGAGTCATGTGCCCTAACAACTGATAAATTTTCATAAAGATAGGTCAAAGCATTGCTGAGATATAGCTGCTGAAGTAAATTTGGCCATGCCTCAGAGCTATTGATTGACATGTGACAACCAGACTGTATACCAATGTCACAGTTTTGTTGATGTTCCTTGATAATGAGATTCTTGTGAATATTTTGACACCAAGATTGTGGTGATCAGATGAAAAACCAGGGACTAGTATAAAAAAGTAGGTTTTGCATATTATGCAAATTAGCAAAAAATCTAAGTAGGCGGAGCTTAATGGTTCTTGAGGCTTTTTTGTTTGTCTGGAGCCAAGGAATGCACCTGAAGTGGAATTTTGTTTCTACGACCTACGGGGTGGGAGATATGGACCAAAACGCAAAATGCTGCGCTATAGCGCCACCATCAGGCCAATGTGGGTCTCTGTACTTTAGCACGGTCCCGCAAACAGACTACACCAGTCTGCCAAGTTTGGTCTCCCTGGGCCTTACGGTTTAGGCTGCAGTATGCGTTTTATGCGGAGAAAAATAATAATAATAAATATAGCCGCAAGCGGCAATTACGGGGTCCAAGCGCAGGGTATGGGCACCATCTGGCACGCCTGAGATGCGTAAGCATGTGTGTGTAATCACTGGGTAGGTATGGGTGAAGCAATGTGTATATGAAACCTATAGGTAGGCCATTGCATGTGTGTGCATGTGTAAGAAAGATGTAGGGGTAATTCAGGAAATTCTAGTATAGCGCCACCTAGTGGTGCAATTCCCGTCATACTTGAGCATGTCTTAGAGAGTGTGTAGATGAACATAATATGTGAGTTTCATGTTGATTGGCATATGATAAGCTTGTGAAATGTGAACTGAAAGCTGATTGGTCGATAGCGGCGGCCATATTGGACATATGATGGTGCAGGTCAAGGACCTGTGTCATAGGTGCATATAGATGATGCGTACCAAGTTTGGAGTTATTTGGCCAATCGGTGTGGGCAGGAGAGTTTTTTGGCCGTTATAGCGCCACCTAGGTGTGCATGTCTGCCAAAATGTATGTACCGGTCTAGACACCTAATAGGTACATGTGTGTGAAATTTGGAGTGAATACATGAAAGTATGCCTGAGATACAGCAGAATATGTGGATTTTTGGCGAAGAAATTTTCTACGCTTGACTTGTGATGCATGTGGCCACGCCCATGTGCAGAAATGTGCACTTTGGCTCCATAACAATTAAAGTTCAGACTCTTGTGAGCGCCTGGATACCACATATGTGCATGTATGTGAAAAATCCAGGGACTAGTACGCGCTCAAAAATGTGTGCAAATTTGCATATTATGCAAATTAGCTCGACATGTAAGGGGCGGAGCATATGGCTTCAATGGAACTTTTTTTAGATGAGCACATGCCTGATCAGGTGAAGTTTACATTTTGTCTCTAGGACATACGGTTTAGGAGAAACACCAGTTTAAACTTTTTCATGTGTTTTTGTGCGCTATAGCGCCACCTATGGTCGGATCGGGCTGGCGTGTTGCGCCTGAGTAGCGGAGAGGAGTACTACAAGTTGGCCAAAGGAGAAGTCTGTAGGTCTTACGGTTTAGGCTGCACAACGAGTTTTAAGGCAGAAAAAAAATTGGCATATGAAAAGCTTGTGAAAGGTGTACTGAAAGCTTATTGGTCGATAGCGGCGGCCATATTGGACATATGATGGTGCAGGTCAAGGACCTGTGTCATAGGTGCATATAGATGATGCGTACCAAGTTTGGAGTTATTTGGCCAATCGGTGTGGGCAGGAGAGTTTTTTGGCCGTTATAGCGCCACCTAGATGTGCATGTCTGCCAAAATGCATGTGCAGGTCTAGACACCCAGTAGGTACATGTGTGTGAAATTTGGTATGAATACGTGAAAGAATGCCTGAGATATAGCAGAATATGTGGATTTTTGGCGAAGGAATTTTCTACGCTTGACTTGTGATGCATGTGGCCACGCCCATGTGCAGAAATGTGCACTTTGGCTCCATAACAATTAAAGTTCAGACTCTTCTGAGCGCCTGGATATCACATATGTGCATGTATGTGAAAAATCCAGGGACTAGTACGCGCTCAAAAATGTGTGCAAATTTGCATATTATGCAAATTAGCTCGACATGTAAGGGGCGGAGCATATGGCTTCAATGGAACTTTTTTTAGATGAGCACATGCCTGATCAGATGAAGTTTACATTTTGTCTCTAGGACATACGGTTTAGGAGAAACACCAGTTTAAACTTTTTCATGCGTTTTTGTGCGCTATAGCGCCACCTAGGGTCGTATCGGGCTGGCGTGTTGCGCCTGAGTAGCGGAGAGGAGTACTACAAGTTGGCCAAAGGAGAAGTCTGTAGGTCTTACGGTTTAGGCTGCACAACGCGTTTTAGCGGAGAAAAAGAATAATAATAATAAATATAGCCGCAAGCGGCAATTACGGGGTCCAAGCACAGGGTATGGGCACCATCTGGCACGCCTGAGATGCGTAAGCATGTGTGTGTAATCACTGGGTAGGTATGGGTGAAGCAATGTGTATATGAAACCTATAGGTAGGCCATTGCATGTGTGTGCATGTGTAAGAAAGATGTAGGGGTAATTCAGGAAATTCTAGTATAGCGCCACCTAGTGGTGCAATTCCCGTCATACTTGAGTATGTCTTAGAGGGTGTGTAGATGAACATAATATGTGAGTTTCATGTTGATTGGCATATGATAAGCTTGTGAAATGTGAACTGAAAGCTGATTGGTCGATAGCGGCGGCCATATTGGACATATGATGGTGCAGGTCAAGGACCTGTGTCATAGGTGCATATAGATGATGCGTACCAAGTTTGGAGTTATTTGGCCAATCGGTGTGGGCAGGAGAGTTTTTTGGCCGTTATAGCGCCACCTAGGTGTGCATGTCTGCCAAAATGTATGTACCGGTCTAGACACCCAATAGGTACATGTGTGTGAAATTTGGAGTGAATACATGAAAGTATGCCTGAGATACAGCAGAATATGTGGATTTTTGGCGAAGGAATTTTCTACGCTTGACTTGTGATGCATGTGGCCACGCCCATGTGCAGAAATGTGCACTTTGGCTCCATAACAATTAAAGTTCAGACTCTTGTGAGCGCCTGGATACCACATATGTGCATGTATGTGAAAAATCCAGAGACTAGTACGCGCTCAAAAATGTGTGCAAATTTGCATATTATGCAAATTAGCTCGACATGTAAGGGGCGGAGCATATGGCTTCAATGTAACTTTTTTTAGATGAGCTCATGCCTGATCAGATGCAGTTTGAATTTTATCTCTAGGACATACGGTGTAGGAGAAACACCTGTGTAAACTTTTTCATGCGTTTGTGTGCGCTGTAGCGCCACCTATGGGCGGATCGTGCTGACGTGTTGCACCTGAGTAGCGGAGAGGAGTACTACAAGTTGGCCAAAGGAGAAGTCTGTAGGTCTTACGGTTTAGGCTGCACAATGCGTTTTAAGGCAGAAAAAAAATTGGCATATGCAAAGCTTGTGAAAGGTGTACTGAAAGCTGATTGGTCGATAGCGGCGGCCATATTGGACATATGATGGTGCAGATCAAGGACCTGTGTCATAGGTGCATATAGATGATGCGTACCAAGTTTGGAGTTATTTGGCCAATCGGTGTGGGCAGGAGAGTTTTTTGGCCGTTATAGCGCCACCTAGATGTGCATGTCTGCCAAAATGCATGTGCAGGTCTAGACACCCAGTAGGTACATGTGTGTGAAATTTGGTATGAATACGTGAAAGAATGCCTGAGATATAGCAGAATATGTGGATTTTTGGCGAAGGAATTTTCTACGCTTGACTTGTGATGCATGTGGCCACGCCCATGTGCAGAAATGTGCACTTTGGCTCCATAATAATTAAAGTTCAGACTCTTCTGAGCGCCTGGATATCACATATGTGCATGTATGTGAAAAATCCAGGGACTAGTATGCGCTCAAAAATGTGTGCAAATTTGCATATTATGCAAATTAGCTCGACATGTAAGGGGCGGAGCATATGGCTTCAATGGAACTTTTTTTAGATGAGCACATGCCTGATCAGATGAAGTTTACATTTTGTCTCTACGACATACGGTTTAGGAGAAACACCAGTTTAAACTTTTTCATGCGTTTTTGTGCGCTATAGCGCCACCTATGGTCGTATCGGGCTGGCGTGTTGCGCCTGAGTAGCGGAGAGGAGTACTACAAGTTGGCCAAAGGAGAAGTCTGTAGGACTTACGGTTTAGGCTGCACGACGCGTTTTAGCGGAGAAAAAGAATAATAATAATAATAATAATAATAATAATCAGAACAATTACAATAGGGTTCCAGCACCGCTGGTGCTTGGACCCCTAATAAGAAGAAAAAAAAAGAAGAAAAATTCGAGCAATTACAATAGGTTTCCCACACTACGTGTGTGAACCCTAATAATCGGAACAATTACAATAGGGTTCCAGCACCTTCAGTGCTTGGACCCCTAAATATAGCCGCAAGCGGCGATTGGCGGGTTCACACACCAATAGGCATTTTGGCCTCAATAGGCAAAAGGAAGCCCAAAAGGTCTTTTAGACCTAAAAGTGAAAAGAAGCTGTTTGGGTTTGGCCAGTGTGTGCTCTACAGATGTAGAGTGTGTGATGACATCTGCATATGTCAGAAAGGGAGACACAGAAATAGCACATCTGGCTAGGGCTGCATCTATGTGAACAATATAGGAAAGCCTGCATGTGTCTATACATGATTGGGCCTGTATTGATTTGATGATTTGACTGACATGACTGATATGACTGGACTGAAATGACTGATATGACTGGACTGAAATGATTGGCATGACATGACTTACATGACTGGCATGACTGACATGACTGATGTAACTGACATGACTGGCATTTCTGATATGACTGACATCACTGGCATGACTGACATATACTATACATATACTATAGATATGCATACAAACTTTACATACATTTAGGTAGATGTGTGTGTGTGTGTGTGTGTGTGTGTGTGTGTGGTAGTGTATGTACTCAAACTATGACAACATATACTAATACATACATACATAAGTATACATAGAAACTATACATACATATAGGTATAAAGGTGTGTGTGTCTGTGTGTTTGTGTGAGAGAGAGAGAGAGACAAAAAAGAAGCCAAATATCAGTTTGTATGAGCATGTGTTAGTCACTGAGATATGGGTGGGTATGGCTAGGGAAGTGTCATTGTGAATGCTATAGGAAGGCCTGCTTGCGCCTGTATGTGTGTGTGCCTGGTTAATAGACACAGAGAGATCTAGGTAGCCAGAGCAATGTTTACTTAGGGCACAGAGATGGGAGGGGGAATGTGGGTGAGAGTGTGAGAGAGACTGAGTGTGTGAGTTTCAGCTTGCGTGCGTGTGAGAAGGAGAAGGTGACAGAGGGACTTCACATGCATTCTTATGCATTGTATATAATACTGCACTGTAGAGCCATACAATAACCGATTTAGATGAAACTTGACAAATTTGTTCAGGATGGGATTCTGAATGGGCTTGTGCATTTTGGTCAGAATTGGGTAAAATATGAAAGAGCTTTAAGAATATGAATATTATATGTATCGATGCTGTCCATTAAAAAAATATTTAGCAGGTATAAGTGTCCTCAAATCCAAAATCTTTGGATTGTTTTTTGATTTCACACTCTGTAGAGTATTATAAGACTTTGCTTGACATGATAGTATGAAAATCCTAGGAGGAGTATGAAAAGTGATGATTTCAAACTATTATTAACTGTAAATAAATTGTGCATTTTTTAATAGGACATGTAATGGGAAAGTTGTTCGCACTACTGCAAGGAATCAAAAGAGTCCAATTGCATGTTCCCAAGTGGAATTATGTAGGGGATACACTTGCTTTTTTTGCAATAGCGCCCCCCAGTGGCCAATCGACACCCGGCTGGATTATGTCATAGGGGGTGTGCACTTGTCCACACCCAAGAGGTTTCGTGCAGATCGACCAATGGTAAGCCTGTCAAACGCGTGCCGATCACGGATTGGCCGATTACGTCAGCCATTTTGGAAGTATGGCATGTCTGCTTTAGGACCTGGTTCCCAGAGGCCCATAGATGATGTCTGTCAAGTTTCATGTGGATCGGCCAATTTGAGTGCATGGGGCAAATTTTTGCATGTTATAGCGCCCCCTAGCAGGTGAGGTATGGCAACCTCTGCGAGCTGCCCCAGACCCTCACAGGGAAGCTGTCTGTGAAGTGCCATCTCATTACATGCAAGTTTTCTTAAGTTAGAGCTCCATATGCGCAAAATTTACTATTGAATTTACGCCCCCTCATTTGATTGGTTTATACTGACTAGGTAGTGAAGAAATTAGCATTTTTGTTGGATACGTTTTAAAGTTCAGACTCTTCTGAACGTTTTGATACCACATATGTGCATGTATGTGAAAAATCCAGGGACTAGTTCGCGCTCAAAAATGTGTGTGATTTTGCACATTATGCAAATTAACTCGAAATCTAAGTGGGCGGAGCTTAATGGTTGTATATTAATTGTCCTATTGAATTTAGTCAAGGAATGTATAGGAACTGGAATTTTGGTTCTAGGACCTACGGTGTAGGAGATATGGACAAAAAGTCAATATGGTCTGCTATAGCGCCACCATCAGGCCAATTTGGGTCCCTGTATGGGAATCTGGTCCTTGGGGGTAACTGAACCTTTTTGCCAAGTTTGGGGTTTCTAGGCATTACGGTCTAGGCTGCACAATACGTTTTAGGTCAAAAAATGGGACAAAGAATAAGAAAGAAAAATCCTAACAATTACAATAGGGTTCCCACACTATGTGTGTGTGAACCCTAAATATAGCCGCAAGCGGCGATTACGGGGTCCAAGCTGAGGTTTGGCAAGATTTTGCACCCACTGGCACAACATTATGTAAAGCTTTATGAAATGTACATGAAAGTATATGAAGCACGTTCGTGAATGAAGTACCTGCTCAAAAAACAGAATCGAAATGGCAGCCTTTTAAACTTATGGTGGAATACTGCCCAACGTGGGATTCGAACCCCCGTTGTCCACGTGCATTGTGGCTGGGAGCACATTGCTCTACCCATTGAGCTAATGGGTCTGACTGGATTACAGGCTCAACTCTAACTCTTTTGAGGAAAAGAATGACCTTTGATCTGCATGCATGTTCAGCATAGAAAATGAAAATATTCACAGTACAACCATTTGTGGATGGATTTGGCACAAACTTGGCAGATATCACCTCAGTGGTCTTCTGAATGTGTCTGTCCATTTTCATAACAATCAGACATTATATAGGGGAGTTTTTGAAATATGCAGTTCATATGTCATGACGGTACCATTGTGATGCATATGAAAAATATTAAATTGCAAGAATCTTAGAATTTGTTCCACCAGTTTTGTATTTCACATGCTGCTGGATATTATAATATGTGATTTGAGGTGATGGAGTGAAAATCCTAGGACTAGTATGAAAAGTGTAAATTATATGTATTGGATTATACACAAAAATCTGTACTTTTTTGCAAAGCACTTGCAATTACAAAGTTGTTAGTGATTTTGCATAGAATCATATGAGATCATGATTGTCCTTCTACATGAAAGCATGTAGGAGTAATTCAGGAATTTCTAGTATAGCGCCACCTAGTGGTGCAATTCCCGTCATACTTTGATATGTATTAGAGGGTGTGTAGATGAACATAATATGTGAGTTTCATGTTGATTGGCATATGATAAGCTTGTGAAAGGTGTACTGAAAGCTGATTGGTCGATAGCGGCGGCCATATTGGACATATGATGGTGCAGGTCAAGGACCTGTGTCATAGGTGCATATAGATGATGCGTACCAAGTTTGGAGTTATTTGGCCAATCGGTGTGGGCAGGAGAGTTTTTTGGCCGTTATAGCGCCACCTAGGTGTGCATGTCTGCCAAAATGTATGTGCCGGTCTAGACACCCAATAGGTACATGTGTGTGAAATTTGGAGTGAATACATGAAAGTATGCCTGAGATACAGCAGAATATGTGGATTTTTGGTGAAGGAATTTTCGACGCTTGACTTCTGATGCATGTGGCCACGCCCATGTGCAGAAATGTGCACTTTGGCTCCATAACTATTAAAGTTCAGACTCTTCTGAACACCTAGATACCACATATGTGCATGTATGTGAAAAATCCAGGGACTAGTACGCGCTCAAAAATGTGTGCGTATTTGCATATTATGCAAATTAGCTCGACATGTAAGGGGCGGAGCATATAGCTTCAATGGAACTTTTTTTAGATGAGCTCATGCCTGATCAGATGCAGTTTGAATTTTATCTCTAGGACATACGGTGTAGGAGAAACACCTGTGTAAACTTTTTCATGCGATTTTGTGCGCTATAGCGCCACCTATGGTCGGATCGGGCTGGCGTGTTGCGCCTGAGTAGCGGAGAGGAGTACTACAAGTTGGCCAAAGGAGAAGTCTGTAGGACTTACGGTTTAGGCTGCACGACGCGTTTTAAGGCAGAAAAAGAAGAATAATAATAATAAATATAGCCGCAAGCGGCAATTACGGGGTCCAAGCACAGGGTATGGGCACCATCTGGCACGCCTGAGATGCGTAAGCATGTGTGTGTAATCACTGGGTAGGTATGGGTGAAGCAATGTGTATATGAAACCTATAGGTAGGCCATTGCATGTGTGTGCATGTGTAAGAAAGATGTAGGGGTAATTCAGGAAATTCTAGTATAGCGCCACCTAGTGGTGCAATTCCCGTCATTCTTGAGTATGTCTTAGAGGGTGTGTAGATGAACATAATATGTGAGTTTCATGTTGATTGGCTTATGATAAGCTTGTGAAATGTGAACTGAAAGCTGATTGGTCGATAGCGGCGGCCATATTGGACATATGATGGTGCAGGTCAAGGACCTGTGTCATAGGTGCATATAGATGATGCGTACCAAGTTTGGAGTTATTTGGCCAATCGGTGTGGGCAGGAGAGTTTTTTGGCCGTTATAGCGCCACCTAGGTGTGCATGTCTGCCAAAATGTATGTACCGGTCTAGACACCCAATAGGTACATGTGTGTGAAATTTGGAGTGAATACATGAAAGTATGCCTGAGATACAGCAGAATATGTGGATTTTTGGCGAAGGAATTTTCTACGCTTGACTTGTGATGCATGTGGCCACGCCCATGTGCAGAAATGTGCACTTTGGCTCCATAACAATTAAAGTTCAGACTCTTGTGAGCGCCTGGATACCACATATGTGCATGTATGTGAAAAATCCAGGGACTAGTACGCGCTCAAAAATTTGTGCAAATTTGCATATTATGCAAATTAGCTCGACATGTAAGGGGCGGAGCATATGGCTTCAATGGAACTTTTTTTAGATGAGCACATGCCTGATCAGGTGAAATTTACATTTTGTCTCTAGGACATACGGTTTAGGAGAAACACCAGTTTAAACTTTTTCATGCGTTTGTGTGCGCTATAGCGCCACCTATGGTCGGATCGGGCTGGCGTGTTGCGCCTGAGTAGCGGAGAGGAGTACTACAAGTTGGCCAAAGGAGAAGTCTGTAGGTCTTACGGTTTAGGCTGCACAACGCGTTTTAAGGCAGAAAAAAAATTGGCATATGAAAAGCTTGTGAAAGGTGTACTGAAAGCTGATTGGTCGATAGCGGCGGCCATATTGGACATATGATGGTGCAGATCAAGGACCTGTGTCATAGGTGCATATAGATGATGCGTACCAAGTTTGGAGTTATTTGGCCAATCGGTGTGGGCAGGAGAGTTTTTTGGCCGTTATAGCGCCACCTAGATGTGCATGTCTGCCAAAATGCATGTGCAGGTCTAGACACCCAGTAGGTACATGTGTGTGAAATTTGGTATGAATACGTCAAAGAATGCCTGAGATATAGCAGAATATGTGGATTTTTGGCGAAGGAATTTTCTACGCTTGACTTGTGATGCATGTGGCCACGCCCATGTGCAGAAATGTGCACTTTGGCTCCATAACTATTAAAGTTCAGACTCTTCTGAGCGCCTGGATATCACATATGTGCATGTATGTGAAAAATCCAGGGACTAGTACGCGCTCAAAAATTTGTGCAAATTTGCATATTATGCAAATTAGCTCGACATGTAAGGGGCGGAGCATATGGCTTCAATGGAACTTTATTTAGATGAGCTCATGCCTGATCATATGCAGTTTACATTTTGTCTCTAGGACATACGGTGTAGGAGAAACACCTGTGTAAACTTTTTCATGCGTTTGTGTGCGCTATAGCGCCACCTAGGGTCGTATCGGGCTGGCGTGTTGCGCCTGAGTAGCGGAGAGGAGTACTACAAGTTGGCCAAAGGAGAAGTCTGTAGGTCTTACGGTTTAGGCTGCACAACGCGTTTTAGCGGAGAAAAAGAATAATAATAAATATAGCCGCAAGCGGCAATTACGGGGTCCAAGCGCAGGGTATGGGCACCATCTGGCACGCCTGAGATGCGTAAGCATGTGTGTGTAATCACTGGGTAGGTATGGGTGAAGCAATGTGTATATGAAACCTATAGGTAGGCCATTGCATGTGTGTGCATGTGTAAGAAAGATGTAGGAGTAATTCAGGAAATTCTAGTATAGCGCCACCTAGTGGTGCAATTCCCGTCATACTTGAGCATGTCTTAGAGAGTGTGTAGATGAACATAATATGTGAGTTTCATGTTGATTGGCATATGATAAGCTTGTGAAATGTGAACTGAAAGCTGATTGGTCGATAGCGGCGGCCATATTGGACATATGATGGTGCAGGTCAAGGACCTGTGTCATAGGTGCATATAGATGATGCGTACCAAGTTTGGAGTTATTTGGCCAATCGGTGTGGGCAGGAGAGTTTTTTGGCCGTTATAGCGCCACCTAGGTGTGCATGTCTGCCAAAATGTATGTACCGGTCTAGACACCTAATAGGTACATGTGTGTGAAATTTGGAGTGAATACATGAAAGTATGCCTGAGATACAGCAGAATATGTGGATTTTTGGCGAAGAAATTTTCTACGCTTGACTTGTGATGCATGTGGCCACGCCCATGTGCAGAAATGTGCACTTTGGCTCCATAACAATTAAAGTTCAGACTCTTGTGAGCGCCTGGATACCACATATGTGCATGTATGTGAAAAATCCAGGGACTAGTACGCGCTCAAAAATGTGTGCAAATTTGCATATTATGCAAATTAGCTCGACATGTAAGGGGCGGAGCATATGGCTTCAATGGAACTTTTTTTAGATGAGCACATGCCTGATCAGGTGAAGTTTACATTTTGTCTCTAGGACATACGGTTTAGGAGAAACACCAGTTTAAACTTTTTCATGCGTTTTTGTGCGCTATAGCGCCACCTATGGTCGGATCGGGCTGGCGTGTTGCGCCTGAGTAGCGGAGAGGAGTACTACAAGTTGGCCAAAGGAGAAGTCTGTAGGTCTTACGGTTTAGGCTGCACAACGAGTTTTAAGGCAGAAAAAAAATTGGCATATGAAAAGCTTGTGAAAGGTGTACTGAAAGCTTATTGGTCGATAGCGGCGGCCATATTGGACATATGATGGTGCAGGTCAAGGACCTGTGTCATAGGTGCATATAGATGATGCGTACCAAGTTTGGAGTTATTTGGCCAATCGGTGTGGGCAGGAGAGTTTTTTGGCCGTTATAGCGCCACCTAGATGTGCATGTCTGCCAAAATGCATGTGCAGGTGTAGACACCCAGTAGGTACATGTGTGTGAAATTTGGTATGAATACGTGAAAGAATGCCTGAGATATAGCAGAATATGTGGATTTTTGGCGAAGGAATTTTCTACGCTTGACTTGTGATGCATGTGGCCACGCCCATGTGCAGAAATGTGCACTTTGGCTCCATAACAATTAAAGTTCAGACTCTTCTGAGCGCCTGGATATCACATATGTGCATGTATGTGAAAAATCCAGGGACTAGTACGCGCTCAAAAATGTGTGCAAATTTGCATATTATGCAAATTAGCTCGACATGTAAGGGGCGGAGCATATGGCTTCAATGGAACTTTTTTTAGATGAGCACATGCCTGATCAGATGAAGTTTACATTTTGTCTCTAGGACATACGGTTTAGGAGAAACACCAGTTTAAACTTTTTCATGCGTTTTTGTGCGCTATAGCGCCACCTAGGGTCGTATCGGGCTGGCGTGTTGCGCCTGAGTAGCGGAGAGGAGTACTACAAGTTGGCCAAAGGAGAAGTCTGTAGGTCTTACGGTTTAGGCTGCACGATGCGTTTTAAGGCAGAAAAAAAATAATAATAATAATAATAATAATAATAATAATAAATATAGCCGCAAGCGGCAATTACGGGGTCCAAGCACAGGGTATGGGCACCATCTGGCACGCCTGAGATGCGTAAGCATGTGTGTGTAATCACTGGGTAGGTATGGGTGAAGCAATGTGTATATGAAACCTATAGGTAGGCCATTGCATGTGTGTGCATGTGTAAGAAAGATGTAGGGGTAATTCAGGAAATTCTAGTATAGCGCCACCTAGTGGTGCAATTCCCGTCATACTTGAGTATGTCTTAGAGGGTGTGTAGATGAACATAATATGTGAGTTTCATGTTGATTGGCATATGATAAGCTTGTGAAAGGTGTACTGAAAGCTGATTGGTCGATAGCGGCGGCCATATTGGACATATGATGGTGCAGGTCAAGGACCTGTGTCATAGGTGCATATAGATGATGCGTACCAAGTTTGGAGTTATTTGGCCAATCGGTGTGGGCAGGAGAGTTTTTTGGCCGTTATAGCGCCACCTAGGTGTGCATGTCTGCCAAAATGTATGTACCGGTCTAGACACCCAATAGGTACATGTGTGTAAAATTTGGAGTGAATACATGAAAGTATGCCTGAGATACAGCAGAATATGTGGATTTTTGGCGAAGAAATTTTCTACGCTTGACTTGTGATGCATGTGGCCACGCCCATGTGCAGAAATGTGCACTTTGGCTCCATAACAATTAAAGTTCAGACTCTTGTGAGCGCCTGGATACCACATATGTGCATGTATGTGAAAAATCCAGGGACTAGTACGCGCTCAAAAATGTGTGCAAATTTGCATATTATGCAAATTAGCTCGACATGTAAGGGGCGGAGCATATGGCTTCAATGGAACTTTTTTTAGATGAGCACATGCCTGATCAGGTGAAGTTTACATTTTGCCTCTAGGACATACGGTTTAGGAGAAACACCAGTTTAAACTTTTTCATGCGTTTTTGTGCGCTATAGCGCCACCTATGGTCGGATCGGGCTGGCGTGTTGCGCCTGAGTAGCGGAGAGGAGTACTACAAGTTGGCCAAAGGAGAAGTCTGTAGGTCTTACGGTTTAGGCTGCACAACGAGTTTTAAGGCAGAAAAAAAATTGGCATATGAAAAGCTTGTGAAAGGTGTACTGAAAGCTGATTGGTCGATAGCGGCGGCCATATTGGACATATGATGGTGCAGGTCAAGGACCTGTGTCATAGGTGCATATAGATGATGCGTACCAAGTTTGGAGTTATTTGGCCAATCGGTGTGGGCAGGAGAGTTTTTTGGCCGTTATAGCGCCACCTAGATGTGCATGTCTGCCAAAATGCATGTGCAGGTCTAGACACCCAGTAGGTACATGTGTGTGAAATTTGGTATGAATACGTGAAAGAATGCCTGAGATATAGCAGAATATGTGGATTTTTGGCGAAGGAATTTTCTACGCTTGACTTGTGATGCAGGTGGCCACGCCCATGTGCAGAAATGTGCACTTTGGCTCCATAATAATTAAAGTTCAGACTCTTCTGAGCGCCTGGATATCACATATGTGCATGTATGTGAAAAATCCAGGGACTAGTACGCGCTCAAAAATTTGTGCAAATTTGCATATTATGCAAATTAGCTCGACATTTAAGGGGCGGAGCATATGGCTTCAATGGAACTTTTTTTAGAGGAGCTCATGCCTGATCATATGCAGTTTACATTTTGTCTCTAGGACATACGGTGTAGGAGAAACACCTGTGTAAACTTTTTCATGCGTTTGTGTGCGCTATAGCGCCACCTAGGGTCGTATCGGGCTGGCGTGTTGCGCCTGAGTAGCGGAGAGGAGTACTACAAGTTGGCCAAAGGAGAAGTCTGTAGGTCTTACGGTTTAGGCTGCACAACGCGTTTTAGCGGAGAAAAAGAATAATAATAATAATAATAATAATAATAATAATAATAATAATAATAATAATCGGAACAAATACAATAGGGTTCCAGCACCGGTGGTGCTTGGACCCCTAATAATAATAATAAAAATCGGAACAAAAACAATAGGGTTCCAGCACCGGTGGTGCTTGGACCCCTAATAATAAATATAGCCGCAAGCGGCAATTACGGGGTCCAAGCTGAGGTTTGGCAAGATTTGGGCACCCACTGGCACATTATGTAAAGCTATATGAAATATATATGAAAGTATATGAAGCACGTTCGTGAATGAAGTGCCTGCTAAAAAAACAGAATCTAAATTGCAGCTTTTTAAACTTATGGTGGTGTGCTGCCCGACGCGGGATTCGAACCGCCATTGTCCACATGCATTGTGGCTGGGAGCACCTTGCTCTACCCATTGAGCTAATGGGCCTGACCCGATTACAGGCTCAACTCTAGCTCTTTTGAGGAAAAGAATGACCTTTGCATCAGCATGCATGTTCAGCATGGAAAATGAAAATATTCACAGTACAACCATTTGTGGTGGTTTGTACCAAGTTTGGAGTTATTTGGGCAATCGGTGTGGGCAGGAGAGTTTTTTGGCCGTTATAGCGCCACCTAGGTGTGCATGTCTGCCAAAATGTATGTGCAGGTCTAGACACCCAATAGGTACATGTGTGTGTAATTTGGAGTGAATACGTGAAAGCATGCCTGAGATACAGCAGATTATGTGGATTTTTGGCGAAGAATTTTTTTACCTTTGACTTGTGAGGCATGTGGCCACGCCCATGTGTGGAAATGTGCACTTTTGCTCTGCTAGAATCAAAGTTCAGACTCTTCTGAACATTTTGATACCACATATGTGCATGTATGTGAAAAATCCAGGGACTAGTTCGCGCTCAAAAATGTGTGTGTATTTGCATATTATGCAAATTAGCTCGAAATGTAAGGGGCGGAGCTAATGGCTTCAAATTTATTTTTTGTAGAATGGAAGATGACTGATCAGATGCAATTGGAATTTTTTGTTTATGACATGCGGTGTAGGCATGACAATTTTTTGCGCTCTATAGCGCCACCTATGGGCGGATCGAGCTGGCGTGTTGCGCCTGAGTAGCAGAGAGGAGTACTACAAGTTGGCCAAAGGAGAAGTCTGTAGGTGTTACGGATTAGGCTGCATGATGCATTTTAGCGGACTGAAAGCTGATTGGTCGATAGCGGCGGCCATATTGGACATATGATGGTGCAGGTCAAGGACCTGTGCCGTAGGTGCATATAGATGATGCGCACCAAGTTTGGAGTTATTTGGCCAATCGGTGTGGGCAGGAGAGTTTTTTGGCCGTTATAGCGCCACCTAGGTGTGCATGTCTGCCAAAATGTATGTGCAGGTGTAGACACCCAATAGGTGCATGTATGTGAAATTTGGTGTGAATACGTGAAAGCATGCCTGAGATATAGCAGAATATGTGTATTTTTGGCGAAGGATTTTTTGACCTTTGACTTGTGAGGCATGTGGCCACGCCCATGAGCAGAAATGTGCACTTTTGCTCTGCTAGAATCAAAGTTCAGACTCTTGTGAGCGCCTGGATACCACATATGTGCATGTATGTGAAAAATCCAGGGACTAGTTCGCGCTCAAAAATGTGTGCGTATTTGCATGTTATGCAAATTAGCTCGACATGTAAGGGGCGGAGCATATGGCTTCAATGGAACTTTTTTTAGATGAGCTCATGCCTGATCAGATGCAGTTTGAATTTTATCTCTAGGACATACGGTGTAGGAGAAACACCTGTGTAAACTTTTTCATGCGATTTTGTGCGCTATAGCGCCACCTATGGTCGGATCGGGCTGGCGTGTTGCGCCTGAGTAGCGGAGAGGAGTACTACAAGTTGGCCAAAGGAGAAGTCTGTAGGTCTTACGGTTTAGGCTGCACAACGCGTTTTAGCGGAGAAAAAGAATAATAATAATAATAAATATAGCCGCAAGCGGCAATTGGCGGGTTCACACACGAATAGGCTTCTTGGCCTCAATAGGCAGAGGCCCAAAAGGTCCTTTAGACCCCAAAATGTGAAAAGAAGCTGTTTGAGTGGAAAAAATGCACAAATAAATCAATGTGCAAAAAAAGGTTCAATTGGGGCACTAAAGGCCCAAAAGGATCAAAATAATATGTATTGGCAAAATTATTCAGATCACAGAACTAAATCACATGCTGAGATCAGCTTTGTGTGTGTTTGTGTGGTGTTTCATGTGAGAAATAGTTTTCAGTCAGTTCCGGTGTTTGGCCACTAGATGGAGCCCAAGTACTATCATACTGATATCTCATTATTCTCAGTAATACAATATGACATGTTGGTGAATTAAAAGGTTCATTTCTGGTCAGGCAGTGCACTTTTTGTTATGAGATGTAATTGCAATGTTATAGACCTCATTGATCTGAATCATACAAGCCCTATTACTTGTCTGTATTCTGCATAACAAGATTGCTGCGTGAGTTTTTATGATTTCTCAGGTTTTTGGGTACTGTAGCGCCTCCGACAGGCCAATTTGAACCAAACTTGGCATACCTCACAGGGACCTCAGTGTATAAAAGCCTTTCAAATTGGGAGTTGATCACTTACATGGTTTATGAGTTATAGCAATAAAGGTCATTTATGGCATGGCCAGAAGGATATAATGGAAAAATTGACCAATCAGACAAATAAAAATGCAACATTTTTTCCATATGTAGTTAACTACAGTGTCTACAGATTATGCCTATGCCATTTTTGCCATCATTGGATCAAATTCCTAGGACTAGTTCTTAAAGAGCTATTTTCAAACAATTGATGAATGTGACAAAAGTATGCATTTTTTAATAGGACTTGTAATTGCAAAGTTGTCAGGTCTACTGCAAGGAATAAAAAGAAACAAGTTGCATGTTCCTAAGTGAAAATTTGGAGGAGTTATGCATGATTTTCACAAATAGCGCCACCTAGTGGCCAAATGTTTTAAAACTGCACAGCATGACGCATAGTCCTGAGATATGCACAGTGGTGAGGTTTCATGTTGATTGGCCAATGGTAAGTCTGTCAAATGGCCAATTAATTCAAATAAAAATTAATTGGCTCATGGCGGCCATGTTTTTTGAGTGATGATGTCATCATTGTGTGTCTTGATATCACTTGGGCCCCTGATGATGCCTGTAAAGTTTTGGCTTGATGTGACTAATGGTTTCTGAGAAACAGTTTTTCCCATGTTATAGCGCCCCCTATTGGACAATCGTGGCCAGCTTTGACCGTTGACCTCGGAGTCATGTGCCCTAACAACTGTTAAAATTTTATGAAGATCCGTCAAAGCGTTGCTGAGATATAGCTGTTTAAGTAAATTTGGCCACGCCCCAGAGCTATTGATTGACATGTCACAACGACACTGTATGCAAATGTCACAATTTTTTCCAGGAATATTGATAATGAGATTCTTCTGAACATTTTGATACCAAGCTTGTGGTGATCGGATGAAAAACCAGGGACTAGTATAAAAAAGTAGGTTTTGCATATTATGCAAATTAGCAAAAAATCTAAGTAGGCGGAGCTTAATGGTTCTTGAGGCTTTTTTGTTTGGCTTGAACCAAGGAATCCATCAGAAGTGGAATTTTGTTTCTAGGCCCTACGGTTTGGGAGATATGGACCAAAACGCAAAATGGTGCGCTATAGCGCCACCATCAGGCCAATGTGGGTCTCTGTACTTTAGCACGGTCTCGCAAGGAGACTACACCATTCTGCCAAGTTTGGTGTCTCTGGGCCTTACGGTCTAGGCTGCAGTATGCGTTTTATGCGGAGAAAAATAATAATAAGAAGAAAAAAGAAAAATTCGAGCAATTACAATAGGTTTCCCACACTACGTGTGTGAACCCTAATAATCGGAACAAATACAATAGGGTTCCAGCACCACTGGTGCTTGGACCCCTAATAATAATAAATATAGCCGCAAGCGGCGATTACGGGGTCCAAGCTGAGGTTTGGCAAGATTTTGCACCCACTGGCACAACATTATGTAAAGCTTTATGAAATGTACATGATAGTATATGAAGCACGTTCGTGAATGAAGTACCTGCTCAAAAAACAGAATCTAAATGGCAGCTTTTTAAACTTATGGTGGAATACTGCCCAACGTGGGATTCGAACCCCCGTTGTCCACGTGCATTGTGGCTGGGAGCACATTGCTCTACCCATTGAGCTAATGGGTCTGACTGGATTACAGGCTCAACTCTAACTCTTTTGAGGAAAAGAATGACCTTTGATCTGCATGCATGTTCAGCATAGAAAATGAAAATATTCACAGTACAACCATTTGTGGATGGATTTGGCACAAACTTGGCAGATATCACCTCAGTGGTCTTCTGAATGTGTCTGTCCATTTTCATAACAATCAGACATTATATAGGGGAGTTTTTGAAATATGCAGTTCATATGTCATGACGGTACCATTGTGATGCATATGAAAAATATTAAATTGCAAGAATCTTAGAATTTGTTCCACCAGTTTTGTATTTCACATGCTGCTGGATATTATAATATGTGATTTGAGGTGATGGAGTGAAAATCCTAGGACTAGTATGAAAAGTGTAAATTATATGTATTGGATTATACACAAAAATCTGTACTTTTTTGCAAAGCACTTGCAATTACAAAGTTGTTAGTGATTTTGCATAGAATCATATGAGATCATGATTGTCCTTCTACATGAAAGCATGTAGGAGTAATTCAGGAATTTCTAGTATAGCGCCACCTAGTGGTGCAATTCCCGTCATACTTTGATATGTATTAGAGGGTGTGTAGATGAACATAATATGTGAGTTTCATGTTAATTGGCATATGATAAGCTTGTGAAAGGTGTACTGAAAGCTGATTGGTCGATAGCGGCGGCCATATTGGACATATGATGGTGCAGGTCAAGGACCTGTGTCATAGGTGCATATAGATGATGCGTACCAAGTTTTGAATTATTTGGCCAATCGGTGTGGGCAGGAGAGTTTTTTGGCCGTTATAGCGCCACCTAGGTGTGCATGTCTGCCAAAATGTATGTGCCGGTCTAGACACCCAATAGGTACATGTGTGTGAAATTTGGAGTGAATACATGAAAGTATGCCTGAGATACAGCAGAATATGTGGATTTTTGGCGAAGGAATTTTCTACGCTTGACTTCTGATGCATGTGGCCACGCCCATGTGCAGAAATGTGCACTTTGGCTCCATAACAATTAAAGTTCAGACTCTTCTGAACGCCTGGATACCACATATGTGCATGTATGTGAAAAATCCAGGGACTAGTACGCGCTCAAAAATGTGTGTGTATTTGCATATTTTGCAGATTAGCTCGACATGTAAGGGGCGGAGCATATAGCTTCAATGGAACTTTTTTTAGATGAGCTCATGCCTGATCAGATGCAGTTTGAATTTTATCTCTAGGACATACGGTGTAGGAGAAACACCTGTGTAAACTTTTTCATGCGATTTTGTGCGCTATAGCGCCACCTATGGTCGGATCGGGCTGGCGTGTTGCGCCTGAGTAGCGGAGAGGAGTACTACAAGTTGGCCAAAGGAGAAGTCTGTAGGACTTACGGTTTAGGCTGCACGACGCGTTTTAGCGGAGAAAAAGAATAATAATAATAATAATAATAATAATAAATATAGCCGCAAGCGGCAATTACGGGGTCCAAGCTGAGGTTTGGCAAGATTTGCGCACCCACTGGTACATCATGTAAAGGTATTTGAAATGTATATGAAAGTATATGAAGCACGTTCGTGAATGAAGTGCCTGCTAAAAAAACAGAATCTAAATTGCAGCTTTTAAAACTTATGGTGGTGTGCTGCCCGGCGCGGGATTCGAACCGCCATTGTCCACATGCATTGTGGCCGGGAGCACCTTGCTCTATCCATTGAGCTAATGGGCCTGACCCGATTACAGGCTCAACTCTAGCTCTTTTGAGGAAAAGAATGACCTTTGCATCAGCATGCATGTTCAGCATGGAAATTAAAATATTCACAGTACAACCATTTGTGGTGGTTTGTAACAAGTTTGGAGTTATTTGGGCAATCGGTGTGGGCAGGAGAGTTTTTTGGCCGTTATAGCGCCACCTAGGTGTGCATGTCTGCCAAAATGTATGTGCAGGTCTAGACACCCAATAGGTACATGTGTGTGAAATTTGGAGTGATTACGTGAAAGCATGCCTGAGATACAGCAGAATATGTGGATTTGTGGCGAAGAATTTTTTTACCTTTGACTTGTGAGGCATGTGGCCACGCCCATGTGCGGAAATGTGCACTTTTGCTCTGCTAGAATCAAAGTTCAGACTCTTCTGAACATTTTGATACCACATATGTGCATGTATGTGAAAAATCCAGGGACTAGTTCGCGCTCAAAAATGTGTGTGTATTTGCATATTATGCAAATTAGCTCGAAATGTAAGGGGCGGAGCTAATAGCTTCAAATTTATTTTTTGTAGAATGGAAGATGACTGATCAGATGCAATTGGAATTTTTTGTTTATGACATACGGTGTAGGCGTGACAATTTTTTGCGCTCTATAGCGCCACCTATGAGCGGATCGAGCTGGCGTGTTGCGCCTGAGTAGCAGAGAGGAGTACTACAAGTTGGCCAAAGGAGAAGTCTGTAGGTGTTACGGATTAGGCTGCACGATGCATTTTAGCGGACTGAAAGCTGATTGGTCGATAGCGGCGGCCATATTGGACATATGATGGTGCAGGTCAAGGACCTGTGCCGTAGGTGCATATAGATGATGCGTACCAAGTTTGGAGTTATTTGGCCAATCGGTGTGGGCAGGAGAGTTTTTTGGCCGTTATAGCGCCACCTAGGTGTGCATGTCTGCCAAAATGTATGTGCAGGTCTAGACACCCAATAGGTGCATGTATGTGAAATTTGGTGTGAATACGTGAAAGCATGCCTGAGATATAACAGAATATGTGTATTTTTGGCGAAGGATTTTTTGACCTTTGACTTTTGAGGTATGTGGCCACGCCCATGTGCAGAAATGTGCACTTTTGCTCTGCTAGAATCAAAGTTCAGAGTCTTGTGAGCGCCTGGATACCACATATGTGCATGTATGTGAAAAATCCAGGGACTAGTTCGCGCTCAAAAATGTGTGCGTATTTACATGTTATGCAAATTAGCTCGACATGTAAGGGGCGGAGCATATGGCTTCAATGAAACTTTTTTTAGATGAGCACATGCCTGATCAGATGAAGTTTACATTTTGTCTCTAGGACATACGGTTTAGGAGAAACACCTGTTTAAACTTTTTCATGCGTTTGTGTGCGCTATAGCGCCACCTATGGTCGGATCGGGCTGGCGTGTTGCGCCTGAGTAGCGGAGAGGAGTACTACAAGTTGGCCAAAGGAGAAGTCTGTAGGACTTACGGTTTAGGCTGCACGACGCGTTTTAGCGGAGAAAAAGAATAATAATAATAATAATAATAATAATAATAATAATAATAATAATCGGAACAAATACAATAGGGTTCCAGCACCACTGGTGCTTGGACCCCTAATAATAATAATAAAAATCGGAACAAAAACAATAGGGTTCCAGCACCGGTGGTGCTTGGACCCCTAAATATAGCCGCAAGCGGCAATTACGGGGTCCAAGCGCAGGGTATGGGCACCATCTGGCACGCCTGAGATGCGTAAGCATGTGTGTGTAATCACTGGGTAGGTATGGGTGAAGCAATGTGTATATGAAACCTATAGGTAGGCCATTGCATGTGTGTGCATGTGTAAGAAAGATGTAGGGGTAATTCAGGAAATTCTAGTATAGCGCCACCTAGTGGTGCAATTCCCGTCATACTTGAGCATGTCTTAGAGAGTGTGTAGATGAACATAATATGTGAGTTTCATGTTGATTGGCATATGATAAGCTTGTGAAATGTGAACTGAAAGCTGATTGGTCGATAGCGGCGGCCATATTGGACATATGATGGTGCAGGTCAAGGACCTGTGTCATAGGTGCATATAGATGATGCGTACCAAGTTTGGAGTTATTTGGCCCATCGGTGTGGGCAGGAGAGTTTTTTGGCCGTTATAGCGCCACCTAGGTGTGCATGTCTGCCAAAATGTATGTACCGGTCTAGACACCTAATAGGTACATGTGTGTGAAATTTGGAGTGAATACATGAAAGTATGCCTGAGATACAGCAGAATATGTGGATTTTTGGCGAAGAAATTTTCTACGCTTGACTTGTGATGCATGTGGCCACGCCCATGTGCAGAAATGTGCACTTTGGCTCCATAACAATTAAAGTTCAGACTCTTGTGAGCGCCTGGATACCACATATGTGCATGTATGTGAAAAATCCAGGGACTAGTACGCGCTCAAAAATGTGTGCAAATTTGCATATTATGCAAATTAGCTCGACATGTAAGGGGCGGAGCATATGGCTTCAATGGAACTTTTTTTAGATGAGCACATGCCTGATCAGGTGAAGTTTACATTTTGTCTCTAGGACATACGGTTTAGGAGAAACACCAGTTTAAACTTTTTCATGCGTTTTTGTGCGCTATAGCGCCACCTATGGTCGGATCGGGCTGGCATGTTGCGCCTGAGTAGCGGAGAGGAGTACTACAAGTTGGCCAAAGGAGAAGTCTGTAGGTCTTACGGTTTAGGCTGCACAACGAGTTTTAAGGCAGAAAAAAAATTGGCATATGAAAAGCTTGTGAAAGGTGTACTGAAAGCTTATTGGTCGATAGCGGCGGCCATATTGGACATATGATGGTACAGGTCAAGGACCTGTGTCATAGGTGCATATAGATGATGCGTACCAAGTTTGGAGTTATTTGGCCAATCGGTGTGGGCAGGAGAGTTTTTTGGCCGTTATAGCGCCACCTAGATGTGCATGTCTGCCAAAATGCATGTGCAGGTCTAGACACCCAGTAGGTACATGTGTGTGAAATTTGGTATGAATACGTGAAAGAATGCCTGAGATATAGCAGAATATGTGGATTTTTGGCGAAGGAATTTTCTACGCTTGACTTGTGATGCATGTGGCCACGCCCATGTGCAGAAATGTGCACTTTGGCTCCATAACAATTAAAGTTCAGACTCTTCTGAGCGCCTGGATATCACATATGTGCATGTATGTGAAAAATCCAGGGACTAGTACGCGCTCAAAAATGTGTGCAAATTTGCATATTATGCAAATTAGCTCGACATGTAAGGGGCGGAGCATATGGCTTCAATGGAACTTTTTTTAGATGAGCACATGCCTGATCAGATGAAGTTTACATTTTGTCTCTAGGACATACGGTTTAGGAGAAACACCAGTTTAAACTTTTTCATGCGTTTTTGTGCGCTATAGCGCCACCTAGGGTCGTATCGGGCTGGCGTGTTGCGCCTGAGTAGCGGAGAGGAGTACTACAAGTTGGCCAAAGGAGAAGTCTGTAGGTCTTACGGTTTAGGCTGCACGATGCGTTTTAAGGCAGAAAAAAAATAATAATAATAATAATAATAATAAAAATCGGAACAAAAACAATAGGGTTCCAGCACCGGTGGTGCTTGGACCCCTAATAAATATAGCCGCAAGCGGCAATTACGGGGTCCAAGCGCAGGGTATGGGCACCATCTGGCACGCCTGAGATGCATAAGCATGTGTGTGTAATCACTGGGTAGGTATGGGTGAAGCAATGTGTATATGAAACCTATAGGTAGGCCATTGCATGTGTGTGCATGTGTAAGAAAGATGTAGGGGTAATTCAGGAAATTCTAGTATAGCGCCACCTAGTGGTGCAATTCCCGTCATACTTGAGTATGTCTTAGAGGGTGTGTAGATGAACATAATATGTGAGTTTCATGTTGATTGGCATATGATAAGCTTGTGAAATGTGAACTGAAAGCTGATTGGTCGATAGCGGCGGCCATATTGGACATATGATGGTGCAGGTCAAGGACCTGTGTCATAGGTGCATATAGATGATGCGTACCAAGTTTGGAGTTATTTGGGCAATCGGTGTGGGCAGGAGAGTTTTTTGGCCGTTATAGCGCCACCTAGGTGTGCATGTCTGCCAAAATGTATGTGCAGGTCTAGACACCCAATAGGTACATGTGTGTGAAATTTGGAGTGAATACGTGAAAGCATGCCTGAGATACAGCAGAATATGTGGATTTTTGGCAAAGAATTTTTTTACCTTTGACTTGTGAGGCATGTGGCCACGCCCATGTGTGGAAATGTGCACTTTTGCTCTGCTAGAATCAAAGTTCAGACTCTTCTGAACATTTTGATACCACATATGTGCATGTATGTGAAAAATCCAGGGACTAGTTCACGCTCAAAAATGTGTGTGTATTTGCATATTATGCAAATTAGCTCGAAATGTAAGGGGCGGAGCTAATGGCTTCAAATTTATTTTTTGTAGAATGGAAGATGACTGATCAGATGCAATTGGAATTTTTTGTTTATGACATACGGTGTAGGCGTGACAATTTTTTGCGCTCTATAGCGCCACCTATGGGCGGATCGGACTGGCGTGTTGCGCCTGAGTAGCGGAGAGGAGTACTACAAGTTGGCCAAAGGAGAAGTCTGTAGGTCTTACGGTTTAGGCTGCACAACGCATTTTAGCGGACTGAAAGCTGATTGGTCGATAGCGGCGGCCATATTGGACATATGATGGTGCAGGTCAAGGACCTGTGTCATAGGGGCATATAGATGATGCGTACCAAGTTTGGAGTTATTTGGCCAATCGGTGTGGGCAGGAGAGTTTTTTGGCCGTTATAGCGCCACCTAGGTGTGCATGTCTGCCAAAATGTATGTGCAGGTCTAGACACCCAATAGGTGCATGTATATGAAATTTGGTGTGAATACGTGAAAGCATGCCTGAGATATAACAGAATATGTGTATTTTTGGCGAAGGATTTTTTGACCTTTGACTTGTGAGGTATGTGGCCACGCCCATGTGCAGAAATGTGCACTTTTGCTCTGCTAGAATCAAAGTTCAGACTCTTGTGAGCGCCTGGATACCACATATGTGCATGTATGTGAAAAATCCAGGGACTAGTTCGCGCTCAAAAATGTGTGCGTATTTGCATGTTATGCAAATTAGCTCGACATGTAAGGGGCGGAGCATATGGCTTCAATGAAACTTTTTTTAGATGAGCACATGCCTGATCAGATGAAGTTTACATTTTGTCTCTAGGACATACGGTTTAGGAGAAACACCAGTTTAAACTTTTTCATGCGTTTGTGTGCGCTATAGCGCCACCTATGGTCGGATTGGGCTGGCGTGTTGCGCCTGAGTAGCGGAGAGGAGTACTACAAGTTGGCCAAAGGAGAAGTCTGTAGGTCTTACGGTTTAGGCTGCACAACGCGTTTTAGCGGAGAAAAAGAATAATAATAATAATAAATATAGCCGCAAGCGGCGATTGGCGGGTTCACACAAAAAAAGGCAAAAAAGCCCAAAGGGTCTTTTAGACCAACAAATTGGCCTCTTGGCCTCAATACGCAAAAAGAAGCCCAATAGGTCCTTTAGACCCAAAAGTGAATAGAAGCTGTTTGAGTGGAAAAAATGCATAAGTAAATCAATGTGACAAAACATTCAATTCAACTGAGGCACTAAAGGCCCAAAAGGATCAAAATAATGTGTATTGGCAAAATGATTCAGATCACAGAACTAAATCACATGCTGAGATCAGCTTTGTGTGCGTTTGTGTGGTGTTTCATGTGAGCAATTGTTTTCAGTCAGTTTCGGTGTTTGGCCACTAGATGGAGCCCAAGTACTATCATACTGATATCTCATTAATCTCAGTAATGCAATGACATTTTGGTGAATTAAAAGGTTCATTTCTGGTCAGGCAGTGCACTTTTTGTTATGAGATGTAATTGCAATCTTATAGATCTCATTGATCTGAATCATACAAGACCAATTACTTGTCTGTATTCTTTATAACAAGATTGCAGCCTGAGTTTTTATGATTTTCTAGGTTTTTGGGTACTGTAGCGCCTCCGACAGGCCAATTTGAAACAAACGTGGCCTACCTCACAAGGACCTCAGTGTATAAAAGCCTTTCAAATTGGGAGTTGATCACTTACATGGTTTATGAGTTATAGCAATAAAGGTCATTTATGGCATGGCCAAAAGGATATAATGGAAAAATTGACCAATCAGACAAATAAAAATGCAACATTTTTTCCATATTTAGTTAACTACAGTGTCTACAGATTATGCCTATGCCATTTTTGCCATCATTGGATCAAATTCCTAGGAATAGTTCTTAAAGAGCTATTTTCAAACAATTGATGAATGTGACAAAAGTATGCATTTTTTAATAGAACTTGTAATTGCAAAGTTGTCAGGTCTACTGCAAGGTATAAAAAGAAACAAGTTGCATGTTCCTAAGTGAAAATTTGGAGGAGTTATGCATGATTTTCACAAATAGCGCCACCTAGTGGCCAAATGTTTCAACACTGCACAGTATGACACATAGTCCTGGGATATGCACAGTGATGAGGTTTCATGTTGATTGGCCAATGGTAAGTCTGTCAAATGGCCAATTAATTCAAATAAAAATTAATTGGCTCATGGCGGCCATGTTTTTTGAGTGATGAGGTCATCATTGTGTGCCTTGATACCACTTGGGCCCCTGATGATGCCTGTAAAGTTTGGGCTTGATGTAACTAATGGTTTCTGAGAAACAAATTTCCCCATGTTATAGCGCCCCCTATTGGACAATCGTGGCCAGCTTTGACCTGAGACCTCTGAGTCATGTGCCCTAACAACTGATAAATTTTCATAAAGATAGGTCAAAGCATTGCTGAGATATAGCTGCTGAAGTCAATTTGGCCACGCCTCAGAGCTATTGATTGACATGTGACAACCAGACTGTATACCAATGTCACAGTTTTGTTGATGTTCCTTGATAATGAGATTCTTGTGAATATTTTGACACCAAGTTTGTGGTGATCAGATGAAAAACCAGGGACTAGTATGAAAAAGTAGGTTTTGCATATTATGCAAATTAGCAAAAATCTAAGTAGGCGGAGCTTAATGGTTCTTGAGGCTTTTTTGTTTGTCTGGAGCCAAGGAATGCACCTGAAGTGGAATTTTGTTTCTACGACCTACGGGGTGGGAGATATGAACCCAAACGCAAAATGCTGCGCTATAGCGCCACCATGAGGCCAATTTGGGTGTCTGTACTTAAGCACGGTCCCGCAAACAGACTACACCAGTCTGCCAAGTTTGGTGTCCCTGGGCCTTACGGTTTAGGCTGCAGTATGCGTTTTATGCGGAGAAAAATAATAATAATAAATATAGCCGCAAGCGGCGATTGGCGGGTTCACACAAAAAAAGGCAAAAAAGCCCAAAGGGTCTTTTAGACCAACAAATTGGCCTCTTGGCCTCAATAGGCAAAAAGAAGCCCAATAGGTCCTTTAGACCCAAAAGTGAATAGAAGCTGTTTGAGTGGAAAAAATGCATAAGTAAATCAATGTGACAAAACATTCAATTCAACTGAGGCACTAAAGGCCCAAAAGGATCAAAATAATGTGTATTGGCAAAATGATTCAGATCACAGAACTAAATCACATGCTGAGATCAGCATTGTGTGCGTTTGTGTGGTGTTTCATGTGAGCAATTGTTTTCAGTCAGTTTCGGTGTTTGGCCACTAGATGGAGCCCAAGTACTATCATACTGATATCTCATTAATCTCAGTAATGCAATGACATTTTGGAGAATTAAAAGGTTCATTTCTGGTCAGGCAGTGCACTTTTTGTTATGAGATGTAATTGCAATGTTATAGACCTCATTGATCTGAATCATACAAGCCCCATTACTTGTCTGTATTCTGCATAACAAGATTGCTGCGTGAGTTTTTATGATTTCTCAGGTTTTTGGGTACTGTAGCGCCTCCGACAGGCCAATTTGAACCAAACTTGGCCTACCTCACAAGGACTTCAGTGTATAAAAGCCTTTCAAATTGGGAGTTGATCACTTACATGGTTTATGAGTTATAGCAATAAAGGTCATTTATGGCATGGCCAGAAGGATATAATGGAAAAATTGACCAATCAGACAAATAAAAATGCAACATTTTTTCCATATTTAGTTAACTACAGTGTCTACTGATTATGCCTATGCCATTTTTGCCATCATTGGATCAAATTCCTAGGACTAGTTCTTAAAGAGCTATTTTCAAACAATTGATGAATGTGACAAAAGTATGCATTTTTTAATAGGACTTGTAATTGCAAAGTTGTCAGGTCTACTGCAAGGTATAAAAAGAAACAAGTTGCATGTTCCTAAGTGAAAATTTGGAGGAGTTATGCATGATTTTCACAAATAGCGCCACCTAGTGGCCAAATGTTTCAACACTGCACAGTATGACACATAGTCTTGGGATATGCACAGTGATGAGGTTTCATGTTGATTGGCCAATGGTAAGTCTGTCAAATGGCCAATTAATTCAAATAAAAATTAATTGGCTCATGGCGGCCATGTTTTTTGAGTGATGAGGTCATCATTGTGTGCCTTGATACCACTTGGGCCCCTGATGATGCCTGTAAAGTTTGGGCTTGATGTGACTAATGGTTTCTGAGAAACAAATTTCCCCATGTTATAGCGCCCCCTATTGGACAATCGTGGCCAGCTTTGACCTGTGACCTCTGAGTCATGTGCCCTAACAACTGATAAATTTTCATAAAGATAGGTCAAAGCATTGCTGAGATATAGCTGCTGAAGTCAATTTGGCCACGCCTCAGAGCTATTGATTGACATGTGACAACCAGACTGTATACCAATGTCACAGTTTTGTTGATGTTCCTTGATAATGAGATTCTTGTGAATATTTTGACACCAAGATTGTGGTGATCAGATGAAAAACCAGGGACTAGTATGAAAAAGTAGGTTTTGCATATTATGCAAATTAGCAAAAATCTAAGTAGGCGGAGCTTAATGGTTCTTGAGGCTTTTTTGTTTGTCTGGAGCCAAGGAATGCACCTGAAGTGGAATTTTGTTTCTACGACCTACGGGGTGGGAGATATGGACCCAAACGCAAAATGCTGCGCTATAGCGCCACCATCAGGCCAATTTGGGTGTCTGTACTTAAGCACGGTCCCGCAAACAGACTACACCAGTCTGCCAAGTTTGGTCTCCCTGGGCCTTACGGTTTAGGCTGCAGTATGCGTTTTATGCGGAGAAAAATAATAATAAATATAGCCGCAAGCGGCGATTGGCGGGTTCACACAAAAAAAGGCAAAAAAGCCCAAAGGGTCTTTTAGACCAACAAATTGGCCTCTTGGCCTCAATAGGCAAAAAGAAGCCCAATAGGTCCTTTAGACCCAAAAGTGAATAGAAGCTGTTTGAGTGGAAAAAATGCATAAGTAAATCAATGTGACAAAACATTCAATTCAACTGAGGCACTAAAGGCCCAAAAGGATCAAAATAATGTGTATTGGCAAAATGATTCAGATCACAGAACTAAATCACATGCTGAGATCAGCTTTGTGTGCGTTTGTGTGGTGTTTCATGTGAGCAATTGTTTTCAGTCAGTTTCGGTGTTTGGCCACTAGATGGAGCCCAAGTACTATCATACTGATATCTCATTAATCTCAGTAATGCAATGACATTTTGGTGAATTAAAAGGTTCATTTCTGGTCAGGCAGTGCACTTTTTGTTATGAGATGTAATTGCAATGTTATAGACCTCATTGATCTGAATCATACAAGCCCCATTACTTGTCTGTATTCTGCATAACAAGATTGCTGCGTGAGTTTTTATGATTTCTCAGGTTTTTGGGTACTGTAGCGCCTCCGACAGGCCAATTTGAACCACACTTGGCCTACCTCACAAGGACCTCAGTCTATAAAAGCCTTTCAAATTGGGAGTTGATCACTTACATGGTTTATGAGTTATAGCAATAAAGGTCATTTATGGCATGGCCAAAAGGATATAATGGAAAAATTGACCAATCAGACAAATAAAAATGCAACATTTTTTCCTTATTTAGTTAACTACAGTGTCTACAGATTATGCCTATGCCATTTTTGCCATCATTGGATCAAATTCCTAGGACTAGTTCTTAAAGAGCTATTTTCAAACAATTGATGAATGTGACAAAAGTATGCATTTTTTAATAGGACTTGTAATTGCAAAGTTGTCAGGTCTACTACAAGGTATAAAATGAAACAAGTTGCATGTTTCTAAGTGAAAATTTGGAGGAGTTATGTATGATTTTCACAAATAGCGCCACCTAGTGGCCAAATGTTTCAACACTGCACAGTATGACACATAGTCCTGGGATATGTACAGTGATGAGGTTTCATGTTGATTGGCCAATGGTAAGTCTGTCAAATGGCCAATTAATTCAAATAAAAATTAATTGGCTCATGGCGGCCATGTTTTTTGAGTGATGAGGTCATCATTGTGTGCCTTGATACCACTTGGGCCCCTGATGATGCCTGTAAAGTTTGGGCTTGATGTGACTAATGGTTTCTGAGAAACAAATTTCCCCATGTTATAGCGCCCCCTATTGGACAATCGTGGCCAGCTTTGACCTGTGACCTCTGAGTCATGTGCCCTAACAACTGATAAATTTTCATAAAGATAGGTCAAAGCATTGCTGAGATATAGCTGCTGAAGTCAATTTGGCCACGCCTCAGAGCTATTGATTGACATGTGACAACCAGACGGTATACCAATGTCACAGTTTTGTTGATGTTCCTTGATAATGAGATTCTTGTGAATATTTTGACACCAAGATTGTGGTGATCAGATGAAAAACCAGGGACTAGTATAAAAAAGTAGGTTTTGCATATTATGCAAATTAGCAAAAAATCTAAGTAGGCGGAGCTTAATGGTTCTTGAGGCTTTTTTGTTTGTCTGGAGCCAAGGAATGCACCTGAAGTGGAATTTTGTTTCTACGACCTACGGGGTGGGAGATATGAATCCAAACGCAAAATGCTGCGCTATAGCGCCACCATGAGGCCAATGTGGGTCTCTGTACTTTAGCACGGTCCCGCAAACAGACTACACCAGTCTGCCAAGTTTGGTCTCCCTGGGCCTTACGGTCTAGGCTGCAGTATGCGTTTTATGCGGAGAAAAATAATAATAATAATAAGAAAGAAAAATCCGAGCAATAACAATAGGTTTCCCACACTATGTGTGTGAACCCTAATAATAAGAAAGAAGAAAAAACCTAACAATAACAATAGGTTTCCCACACTACGTGTGTGAACCCTAATAATAATAAGAAAGAAAGAAGAAAAAACCTAACAATAACAATAGGTTTCCCACACTACGTGTGTGAACCCTAAATATAGCCGCAAGCGGCAATTACGGGGTCCAAGCTGAGGTTTGGCAAGATTTGCGCACCCACTGGTACATCATGTAAAGGTATTTGAAATGTATATGAAAGTATATGAAGCACGTTCGTGAATGAAGTGCCTGCTAAAAAAACAGAATCTAAATTGCAGCTTTTAAAACTTATGGTGGTGTGCTGCCCGGCGCGGGATTCGAACCGCCATTGTCCACATGCATTGTGGCCGGGAGCACCTTGCTCTACCCATTGAGCTAATGGGCCTGACCCGATTACAGGCTCAACTCTAGCTCTTTTGAGGAAAAGAATGACCTTTGCATCAGCATGCATGTTCAGCATGGAAAATAAAATATTCACAGTACAACCATTTGTGGTGGTTTGTAACAAGTTTGGAGTTATTTGGGCAATCAGTGTGGGCAGGAGAGTTTTTTGGCCGTTATAGCGCCACCTAGGTGTGCATGTCTGCCAAAATGTATGTGCAGGTCTAGACACCCAATAGGTACATGTGTGTGAAATTTGGTGTGAATACGTGAAAGCATGCCTGAGATACAGCAGAATATGTGGATTTTTGGCGAAGAATTTTTTTACCTTTGACTTTGAGGCATGTGGCCACGCCCATGTGTGGAAATGTGCACTTTTGCTCTGCTAGAATCAAAGTTCAGACTCTTCTGAACATTTTGATACCACATATGTGCATGTATGTGAAAAATCCAGGGACTAGTTCGCGCTCAAAAATGTGTGTGTATTTGCATATTATGCAAATTAGCTCGAAATGTAAGGGGCGGAGCTAATAGCTTCAAATTTATTTTTTGTAGAATGGAAGATGACTGATCAGATGCAATTGGAATTTTTTGTTTATGACATACGGTGTAGGCGTGACAATTTTTTGCGCTCTATAGCGCCACCTATGGGCGGATCGAGCTGGCGTGTTGCGCCTGAGTAGCAGAGAGGAGTACTACAAGTTGGCCAAAGGAGAAGTCTGTAGGTGTTACGGATTAGGCTGCACGATGCATTTTAGCGGACTGAAAGCTGATTGGTCGATAGCGGCGGCCATATTGGACATATGATGGTGCAGGTCAAGGACCTGTGCCGTAGGTGCATATAGATGATGCGTACCAAGTTTGGAGTTATTTGGCCAATCGGTGTGGGCAGGAGAGTTTTTTGCCCGTTATAGCGCCACCTAGGTGTGCATGTCTGCCAAAATGTATGTGCAGGTCTAGACACCCAATAGGTGCATGTATGTGAAATTTGGTGTGAATACGTGAAAGCATGCCTGAGATATAGCAGAATATGTGTATTTTTGGCGAAGGATTTTTTGACCTTTGACTTGTGAGGCATGTGGCCACGCCCATGAGCAGAAATGTGCAATTTTGCTCTGCTAGAATCAAAGTTCAGAGTCTTGTGAGCGCCTGGATACCACATATGTGCATGTATGTGAAAAATCCAGGGACTAGTTCGCGCTCAAAAATGTGTGCGTATTTGCATGTTATGCAAATTAGCTCGACATGTAAGGGGCGGAGCATATGGCTTCAATGAAACTTTTTTTAGATGAGCACATGCCTGATCAGATGAAGTTTACATTTTGTCTCTAGGACATACGGTTTAGGAGAAACACCTGTTTAAACTTTTTCATGCGTTTGTGTGCGCTATAGCGCCACCTATGGTCGGATCGGGCTGGCGTGTTGCGCCTGAGTAGCGGAGAGGAGTACTACAAGTTGGCCAAAGGAGAAGTCTGTAGGTCTTACGGTTTAGGCTGCACGACGCGTTTTAGCGGAGAAAAAGAATAATAATAATAATAATAATAATAAATATAGCCGCAAGCGGCAATTACGGGGTCCAAGCTGAGGTTTGGCAAGATTTGCGCACCCACTGGTACATCATGTAAAGGTTTTTGAAATGTATATGAAAGTATATGAAGCACGTTCGTGAATGAAGTGCCTGCTAAAAAAACAGAATCTAAATTGCAGCTTTTAAAACTTATGATGGTGTGCTGCCCGGCGCAGGATTCGAACCACCATTGTCCACATGCATTGCGGCCGGGAGCACCTTGCTCTACCCATTGAGCTAATGGGCCTGACCCGATTACAGGCTCAACTCTAGCTCTTTTGAGGAAAAGAATGACCTTTGCATCAGCATGCATGTTCAGCATGGAAAATGAAAATATTCACAGTACGACCATTTGTGGTGGTTTGTACAAAGTTTGGAGTTATTTGGGCAATCGGTGTGGGCAGGAGAGTTTTTTGGCCGTTATAGCGCCACCTAGGTGTGCATGTCTGCCAAAATGTATGTGCAGGTCTAGACACCCAAAAGGTACATGTGCGTGAAATTTGGAGTGAATACGTGAAAGCATGCCTGAGATACAGCAGATTATGTAGATTTTTGGCGAAGAATTTTTTTACCTTTGACTTGTGAGGCATGTGGCCACGCCCATGTGTGGAAATGTGCACTTTTGCTCTGCTAGAATCAAAGTTCAGACTCTTCTGAACATTTTGATACCACATATGTGCATGTATGTGAAAAATCCAGGGACTAGTTCGCGCTCAAAAATGTGTGTGTATTTGCATATTATGCAAATTAGCTCGAAATATAAGGGGCGGAGCTAATGGCTTCAAATTTATTTTTTGTAGAATGGAAGATGACTGATCAGATGCAATTGGAATTTTTTGTTTATGACATACGGTATAGGCGTGACAATTTTTTGCGCTCTATAGCGCCACCTATGGGCGGATCGAGCTGGCGTGTTGCGCCTGAGTAGCAGAGAGGAGTACTACAAGTTGGCCAAAGGAGAAGTCTGTAGGTGTTACGGATTAGGCTGCACGATGCATTTTAGCGGACTGAAAGCTGATTGGTCGATAGCGGCGGCCATATTGGACATATGATGGTGCAGGTCAAGGACCTGTGCCGTAGGTGCATATAGATGATGCGTACCAAGTTTGGAGTTATTTGGCCAATCGGTGTGGGCAGGAGAGTTTTTTGGCCGTTATAGCGCCACCTAGGTGTGCATGTCTGCCAAAATGTATGTGCAGGTCTAGACACCCAATAGGTGCATGTATGTGAAATTTGGTGTGAATACGTGAAAGCATGCCTGAGATATAGCAGAATATGTGTATTTTTGGCGAGGGATTTTTTGACCTTTGACTTGTGAGGTATGTGGCCACGCCCATGTGCAGAAATGTGCACTTTTGCTCTGCTAGAATCAAAGTTCAGACCCTTGTGAGCGCCTGGATACCACATATGTGCATGTATGTGAAAAATCCAGGGACTAGTTCGCGCTCAAAAATGTGTGCGTATTTGCATGTTATGCAAATTAGCTCGACATGTAAGGGGCGGAGCATATGGCTTCAATGGAACTTTTTTTAGATGAGCACATGCCTGATCAGATGAAGTTTACATTTTGTCTCTAGGACATACGGTTTAGGAGAAACACCTGTTTAAACTTTTTCATGCGTTTGTGTGCGCTATAGCGCCACCTATGGTCGGATCGGGCTGGCGTGTTGCGCCTGAGTAGCGGAGAGGAGTACTACAAGTTGGCCAAAGGAGAAGTCTGTAGGACTTACGGTTTAGGCTGCACGACGCGTTTTAAGGCAGAAAAAGAAGAATAATAATAATAATAATAATAAAAATAGCCGCAAGCGGCAATTGGCGGGTTCACACACGAATAGGCCTCTTGGCCTCAATAGGCAGAGGCCCAAAAGGTCCTTTAGACCCTAAATGTGAAAAGAAGCTGTTTGAGTGGAAAAAATGCACAAATAAATCAATGTGCAAAAAAAGGTTCAATTGGGGCACTAAAGGCCCAAAAGGATCAAAATATTGTGTATTGGGAAATTGAGTCAGATCACAGAACTAAATCACATGCTGAGATCAGCTTTGTGTGTGTTTGTGTGGTGTTTGATGTAATAGTTTTTAGTCAGTTCCGGAATATGGGCACTAGATGGAGGCGAAGTACTACCATACTGATATCTCATTAATCTCAGTAATGCAATATGACATTTTGGTGAATTAAAAGGTTCATTTCTGGTCAGGCTGTGTACTTTATGTAAAAAAAAAGATTCAGTTGAGGCACTAAAGGCCAAAAAGGATCAAAATAATGTGTATTGGCAAAATGATTCAGATCACAGAACTAAATCACATGCTGAGATCAGCTTTGTGTGTGTTTGTGTGGTGTTTCATGTGAGCAATAGTTTTCAGTCCGTTTCAATGTATGGCCACTAGATGGAGCCCAAGTACTACCATACTGATATCTCATTAATCTCAGTAATGCAATATGACATTTTGGTGAATTAAAAGGTTCATTTCTGGTCAGGCAGTGCACTTTTTGTTATAAGATGCAATTGCAATGTTATAGAACTTATTGATCTGGATCATACAAGACCAATTACTTGTCTGTATTCTGCATAACAAGATTGCAGCATGAGTTTTTATGTTTTCTTAGGTTTTTGGGTACTGTAGCGCCCCCGACAGGCCAATTTGAACAAAACTTGGCATGCCTCACAAGGACTTCAGGATATAAAAGCCTTTCAAATTGGGAGTTGATTGCATACATGGTTCATGAGTTATAGCAATATAGGTCATATATGGCATGGCCACAATGATATAATGGGAAAATAAACCAATCAGAAAAATAAAAATCCAAAATTTTTTTAATCACTTTTTACCTACAGAGTCTACTGATTATGCTCATAGCAATTTTGCCATAATTGGATCAAATTCCTATGACTAGTTTCTAAAGAGCTATTTTCAAACAATTGATGAATGTGACAAAAGTATGCATTTTTTAACAGGACTTGTAATTGCAAAGTTGTCAGGTCTACTGCAAGGAATAAAACGAAACAAGTTGCATGTTCCTAAGTGAAAATTTGGAGGAGTTATGCATGATTTTCACAAATAGCGCCACCTAGTGGCCAAACGTTTTAAAACTGCACAGCATGACACATAGTCCTGAGATATGCACAGTGGTGAGGTTTCATGTTGTTTGGCCAATGGTAAGTCTGTCAAATGGCCAATTAATTCAAATAAAAATTAATTGGCTCATGGCGGCCATGTTTTTTGAGTGATGATGTCATCATTGTGTGTCTTGATATCCCTTGGGCCCCTGATGATGCCTGTAAAGTTTTGGCTTGATGTGACTAATGGTTTCTGAGAAACAGTTTTTCCCATGTTATAGCGCCCCCTATTGGACAATCGTGGCCAGCTTTGACCTATGACCTCGGAGTCATGTGCCCTAACAACTGTTAAAATTTTATGAAGATCCGTCAAAGCGTTGCTGAGATATGGCTGTTTAAGTAAATTTGGCCACGCCTTGGATCTATTGATTGACATGTGACAACCAGACTGTATGCAAATCTCAAAATGTTTTTAAGCAACATTGATAATGAGATTCTCCTGAATATTTTGACACCAAGGTTGTGGTGATCCGATGAAAAACCAAGGAGTAGTAGGAAAAAGTAGGTTTTGCATATTATGCAAATTAGCAAAAAATCTAAGTAGGCGGAGCTTAATGGTTCTTGAGGCTTTTTTGTTTGTCTGGAGCCAAGGAATGCACCTGAAGTGGAATTTTGTTTCTAGGACCTACGGGGTGGGAGATATGAACCCAAACGCAAAATGCTGCGCTATAGCGCCACCATCAGGCCAATTTGGGTGTCTGTACTTAAGCACGGTCCCGCAAACAGACTACACCAGTCTGCCAAGTTTGGTCTCCCTGGGCCTTACGGTCTAGGCTGCAGTATGCGTTTTATGCGGAGAAAAATAATAATAATAAGAAAGAAAGAAAGAAGAAAAATCCTAACAATAACAATAGGTTTCCCACACTACGTGTGTGAACCCTAATAATAATCGGAACAAAAACCAATAGGGTTCCAGCACCGCTGGTGCTTGGACCCCTAATAATAATCGGAACAAATACAATAGGGTTCCAGCACCACTGGTGCTTGGACCCCTAATAATAATAATAATAATAAATATAGCCGCAAGCGGCAATTACGGGGTCCAAGCTGAGGTTTGGCAAGATTTGCGCACCCACTGGTACATCATGTAAAGGTATTTGAAATGTATATGAAAGTATATGAAGCACGTTCGTGAATGAAGTGCCTGCTAAAAAAACAGAATCTAAATTGCAGCTTTTAAAACTTATGGTGGTGTGCTGCCCGGCGCGGGATTCGAACCACCATTGTCCACATGCATTGTGGCCGGGAGCACCTTGCTCTATCCATTGAGCTAATGGGCCTGACCCGATTACAGGCTCAACTCTAGCTCTTTTGAGGAAAAGAATGACCTTTGCATCAGCATGCATGTTCAGCATGGAAATTAAAATATTCACAGTACAACCATTTGTGGTGGTTTGTAACAAGTTTGGAGTTATTTGCGCAATCGGTGTGGGCAGGAGAGTTTTTTGGCCGTTATAGCGCCACCTAGGTGTGCATGTCTGCCAAAATGTATGTGCAGGTCTAGACACCCAATAGGTACATGTGTGTGAAATTTGGAGTGAATACATGAAAGCATGCCTGAGATACAGCAGATTATGTGGATTTGTGGCGAAGAATTTTTTTACCTTTGACTTGTGAGGCATGTGGCCACGCCCATGTGTGGAAATGTGCATTTTTGCTCTGCTAGAATCAAAGTTCAGACTCTTCTGAACATTTTGATACCACATATGTGCATGTATGTGAAAAATCCAGGGACTAGTTCGCGCTCAAAAATGTGTGTGTATTTGCATATTATGCAAATTAGCTCGACATGTAAGGGGCGGAGCTTATGGGTTCAAATGTATTTTTTGTAGAATGGAAGATGACTGATCAGATGCAATTGGAATTTTTTGTTTATGACATACGGTGTAGGCGTGACAATTTTTTGCGCTCTATAGCGCCACCTATGGGCGGATCGGACTGGCGTGTTGCGCCTGAGTAGCGGAGAGGAGTACTACAAGTTGGCCAAAGGAGAAGTCTGTAGGTGTTACGGATTAGGCTGCACGATGCATTTTAGCGGACTGAAAGCTGATTGGTCGATAGCGGCGGCCATATTGGACATATGATGGTGCAGGTCAAGGACCTGTGCCGTAGGTGCATATAGATGATGCGCACCAAGTTTGGAGTTATTTGGTTAATCGGTGTGGGCAGGAGAGTTTTTTGGCCGTTATAGCGCCACCTAGGTGTGCATGTCTCCCAAAATGTATGTGCAGGTCTAGACACCCAATAGGTGCATGTATGTGAAATTTGGTGTGAATACGTGAAAGCATGCCTGAGATATAGCAGAATATGTGTATTTTTGGCGAAGGATTTTTTGACCTTTGACTTGTGAGGCATGTGGCCACGCCCATGAGCAGAAATGTGCATTTTTGCTCTGCTAGAATCAAAGTTCAGACTCTTGTGAGCGCCTGGATACCACAAATGTGCATGTATGTGAAAAATCCAGGGACTAGTTCGCGCTCAAAAATGTGTGCGTATTTGCATGTTATGCAAATTAGCTCGACATGTAAGGGGCGGAGCATATGGCTTCAATGAAACTTTTTTTAGATGAGCACATGCCTGATCAGATGAAGTTTACATTTTGTCTCTAGGACATACGGTTTAGGAGAAACACCTGTTTAAACTTTTTCATGCGTTTGTGTGCGCTATAGCGCCACCTATGGTCGGATCGGGCTGGCGTGTTGCGCCTGAGTAGCGGAGAGGAGTACTACAAGTTGGCCAAAGGAGAAGTCTGTAGGTCTTACGGTTTAGGCTGCACAACGCGTTTTAGCGGAGAAAAAGAATAATAATAATAATAATAATAATAATAATAATAATAATAATAATCGGAACAAATACAATAGGGTTCCAGCACCTTCAGTGCTTGGACCCCTAATAATAATAATCGGAACAAATACAATAGGGTTCCAGCACCACTGGTGCTTGGACCCCTAATAATAATCAGAACAATTACAATAGGGTTCCAGCACCGCTGGTGCTTGGACCCCTAATAATAATAATAATCGGAACAAATACAATAGGGTTCCAGCACCTTCAGTGCTTGGACCCCTAAATATAGCCGCAAGCGGCGATTGGCGGGTTCACACAAAAAAAGGCAAAAAAGCCCAAAGGGTCTTTTAGACCAACAAATTGGCCTCTTGGCCTCAATAGGCAAAAAGAAGCCCAATAGGTCCTTTAGATCCAAAAGTGAATAGAAGCTGTTTGAGTGGAAAAAATGCACAAATAAATCAATGTGACAAAACATTCAATTCAACTGAGGCACTAAAGGCCCAAAAGGATCAAAATAATGTGTATTGGCAAAATGATTCAGATCACAGAACTAAATCACATGCTGAGATCAGCTTTGTGTGTGTTTGTGTGGTGTTTCATGTGAGCAATAGTTTTCAGTCAGTTCTGGTGTTTGGCCACTAGATGGAGCCCAAGTACTACCATACTGATATCTCATTAATCTCAGTAATGCAATGACATTTTGGTGAATTAAAAGGTTCATTTCTGGTCAGGCAGTGCACTTTTTGTTATGAGATATAATTGCAATGTTATAGACCTCATTGATCTGAATCATACAAGCCCCATTACTTGTCTGTATTCTGCATAACAAGATTGCTGCGTGAGTTTTTATGATTTCTCAGGTTTTTGGGTACTGTAGCGCCTCCGACAGGCCAATTTGAACCACACTTGGCCTACCTCACAAGGACCTCAGTCTATAAAAGCCTTTCAAATTGGGAGTTGATCACTTACATGGTTTATGAGTTATAGCAATAAAGGTCATTTATGGCATGGCCAGAAGGATATAATGGAAAAATTGACCAATCAGACAAATAAAAATGCAACATTTTTTCCTTATTTAGTTAACTACAGTGTCTACAGATTATGCCTATGCCACATTTGCCATCATTAGATCAAATTCCTAGGACTAGTTCTTAAAGAGCTATTTTCAAACAATTGATGAATGTGACAAAAGTATGCATTTTTTAATAAGACTTGTAATTGGAAAGTTGTCAGGTCTACTGCAAGGAATAAAAAGAATCAAGTTGCGTGTTCCTAAGTGAAAATTTGGAGGAGTTATGCATGATTTTCAAAAACAGCGCCACCTAGTGGCCAAATGTTTCAACACTGCACAGTATGACACATAGTCCTGGGATATGCACAGTGGTGAGGTTTCATGTTGATTGGCCAATGGTAAGTCTGTCAAATGGCCAATTAATTCAAATAAAAATTAATTGGCTCATGGCGGCCATGTTTTTTGAGTGATGAGGTCATCATTGTGTGACTTGATACCACTTGGGCCCCTGATGATGCCTGTAAAGTTTGGGCTTGATGTGACTAATGGTTTCTGAGAAACAAATTTCCCCATGTTATAGCGCCCCCTATTGGACAATCGTGACCAGCTTTGACCTGTGACCTCTGAGTCATGTGCCCTAACAACTGATAAATTTTCATAAAGATAGGTCAAAGCATTGCTGAGATATAGCTGCTGAAGTAAATTTGGCCACGCCTCAGAGCTATTGATTGACATGTGACAACCAGACTGTATGCCAATGTCACAGTTTTGTTGATGTTCCTTGATAATGAGATTCTTGTGAATATTTTGACACCAAGATTGTGGTGATCAGATGAAAAACCAGGGACTAGTATAAAAAAGTAGGTTTTGTATATTATGCAAATTAGCAAAAAATCTAAGTAGGCGGAGCTTAATGGTTCTTGAGGCTTTTTTGTTTGTCTGGAGCCAAGGAATGCACCTGAAGTGGAATTTTGTTTCTACGACCTACGGGGTGGGAGATATGGACCAAAACGCAAAATGCTGCGCTATAGCGCCACCATCAGGCCAATGTGGGTCTCTGTACTTTAGCACGGTCCCGCAAACAGACTACACCAGTCTGCCAAGTTTGGTCTCCCTGGGCCTTACGGTTTAGGCTGCAGTATGCGTTTTATGCGGAGAAAAATAATAATAATAAGAAGAAAAAAAAAAAAAAAGAAGAAAAATTCGAGCAATTACAATAGGTTTCCCACACTACGTGTGTGAACCCTAAATATAGCCGCAAGCGGCGATTACGGGGTCCAAGCTGAGGTTTGGCAAGATTTTGCACCCACTGGCACAACATTATGTAAAGCTTTATGAAATGTACATGAAAGTATATGAAGCACGTTCGTGAATGAAGTACCTGCTCAAAAAACAGAATCTAAATGGCACCTTTTTAAACTTATGGTGGAATACTGCCCAACGTGGGATTCGAACCCCCGTTGTCCACGTGCATTGTGGCTGGGAGCACATTGCTCTACCCATTGAGCTAATGGGTCTGACTGGAATAGGCTCAACTCTAACTCTTTTGAGGAAAAGAATGACCTTTGATCTGCATGCATGTTCTGCATAGAAAATGAAAATATTCACAGTACAACCATTTGTGGATGGATTTGGCACAAACTTGGCAGATATCACCTCAGTGGTCTTCTGAATGTGTCTGTCCATTTTCATAACAATCAGACATTATATAGGGGAGTTTTTGAAATATGCAGTTCATATGTCATGACGGTACCATTGTGATGCATATGAAAAATATTAAATTGCAAGAATCTTAGAATTTGTTCCACCAGTTTTGTATTTCACATGCTGCTGGATATTATAATATGTGATTTGAGGTGATGGAGTGAAAATCCTAGGACTAGTATGAAAAGTGTAAATTATATGTATTGGATTATACACAAAAATCAGTAATTTTTTGCAAAGCACTTGCAATTACAAAGTTGTTAGTGATTTTGCATAGAATCATATGAGATCATGATTGTCCTTCTACATGAAAGCATGTAGGAGTAATTCAGGAATTTCTAGTATAGCGCCACCTAGTGGTGCAATTCCCGTCATACTTTGATATGTATTAGAGGGTGTGTAGATGAACATAATATGTGAGTTTCATGTTGATTGGCATATGATAAGCTTGTGAAAGGTGTACTGAAAGCTGATTGGTCGATAGCGGCGGCCATATTGGACATATGATGGTGCAGGTCAAGGACCTGTGTCATAGGTGCATATAGATGATGCGTACCAAGTTTGGAGTTATTTGGCCAATCGGTGTGGGCAGGAGAGTTTTTTGGCCGTTATAGCGCCACCTAGGTGTGCATGTCTGCCAAAATGTATGTGCCGGTCTAGACACCCAATAGGTACATGTGTGTGAAATTTGGAGTGAATACATGAAAGTATGCCTGAGATACAGCAGAATATGTGGATTTTTGGCGAAGGAATTTTCTACGCTTGACTTGTGATGCATGTGGCCACGCCCATGTGCAGAAATGTGCACTTTTGCTCCATAACAATTAAAGTTCAGACTCTTGTGAGCGCCTGGATACCACATATGTGCATGTATGTGAAAAATCCAGGGACTAGTACGCGCTCAAAAATGTGTGGGTATTTGCATATTATGCAAATTAGCTCGACATGTAAGGGGCGGAGCATATAGCTTCAATGGAACTTTTTTTAGATGAGCTCATGCCTGATCAGATGCAGTTTGAATTTTATCTCTAGGACATACGGTGTAGGAGAAACACCTGTGTAAACTTTTTCATGCGATTTTGTGCGCTATAGCGCCACCTATGGTCGGATCGGGCTGGCGTGTTGCGCCTTAGTAGCGGAGAGGAGTACTACAAGTTGGCCAAAGGAGAAGTCTGTAGGTCTTACGGTTTAGGCTGCACAACGCGTTTTAGCGGAGAAAAAGAATAATAATAATAAATATAGCCGCAAGCGGCAATTACGGGGTCCAAGCACAGGGTATGGGCACCATCTGGCACGCCTGAGATGCGTAAGCATGTGTGTGTAATCACTGGGTAGGTATGGGTGAAGCAATGTGTATATGAAACCTATAGGTAGGCCATTGCATGTGTGTGCATGTGTAAGAAAGATGTAGGGGTAATTCAGGAAATTCTAGTATAGCGCCACCTAGTGGTGCAATTCCCGTCATACTTGAGTATGTCTTAGAGGGTGTGTAGATGAACATAATATGTGAGTTTCATGTTGATTGGCTTATGATAAGCTTGTGAAATGTGAACTGAAAGCTGATTGGTCGATAGCGGCGGCCATATTGGACATATGATGGTGCAGGTCAAGGACCTGTGTCATAGGTGCATATAGATGATGCGTACCAAGTTTGGAGTTATTTGGCCAATCGGTGTGGGCAGGAGAGTTTTTTGGCCGTTATAGCGCCACCTAGGTGTGCATGTCTGCCAAAATGTATGTACTGGTCTAGACACCCAATAGGTACATGTGTGTGAAATTTGGAGTGAATACATGAAAGTATGCCTGAGATACAGCAGAATATGTGGATTTTTGGCGAAGGAATTTTCTACGCTTGACTTGTGATGCATGTGGCCACGCCCATGTGCAGAAATGTGCACTTTGGCTCCATAACTATTAAAGTTCAGACTCTTGTGAGCGCCTGGATACCACATATGTGCATGTATGTGAAAAATCCAGGGACTAGTACGCGCTCAAAAATTTGTGCAAATTTGCATATTATGCAAATTAGCTCGACATGTAAGGGGCGGAGCATATGGCTTCAATGGAACTTTTTTTAGATGAGCACATGCCTGATCAGGTGAAGTTTACATTTTGTCTCTAGGACATACGGTTTAGGAGAAACACCAGTTTAAACTTTTTCATGCGTTTTTGTGCGCTATAGCGCCACCTATGGTCGGATCGGGCTGGCGCGTTGCGCCTGAGTAGCGGAGAGGAGTACTACAAGTTGGCCAAAGGAGAAGTCTGTAGGTCTTACGGTTTAGGCTGCACAACGCGTTTTAAGGCAGAAAAAAAATTGGCATATGAAAAGCTTGTGAAAGGTGTACTGAAAGCTGATTGGTCGATAGCGGCGGCCATATTGGACATATGATGGTGCAGATCAAGGACCTGTGTCATAGGTGCATATAGATGATGCGTACCAAGTTTGGAGTTATTTGGCCAATCGGTGTGGGCAGGAGAGTTTTTTGGCCGTTATAGCGCCACCTAGGTGTGCATGTCTGCCAAAATGCATGTGCAGGTCTAGACACCCAATAGGTACATGTGTGTGAAATTTGGAGTGAATACATGAAAGTATGCCTGAGATACAGCAGAATATGTGGATTTTTGGCGAAGGAATTTTCGACGCTTGACTTGTGATGCATGTGGCCACGCCCATGTGCAGAAATGTGCACTTTGGCTCCATAACTTTTAAAGTTCAGACTCTTCTGAACGTTTTGATACCACATATGTGCATGTATGTGAAAAATCCAGGGACTAGTACGCGCTCAAAAATGTGTGCAAATTTGCATATTATGCAAATTAGCTCGACATGTAAGGGGCGGAGCTTATGGGTTCAAATGTATTTTTTGTAGAATGGAAGATGACTGATCAGATGCAATTGGAATTTTTTGTTTATGACATACGGTGTAGGCGTGACAATTTTTTGCGCTCTATAGCGCCACCTATGGTCGGATCGGGCTGGCGTGTTGCGCCTGAGTAGCGGAGAGGAGTACTACAAGTTGGCCAAAGGAGAAGTCTGTAGGTGTTACGGTTTGGTCTGCACAACGCGTTTTAGGGCAGAAAAAGAAGAATAATAATAAATATAGCCGCAAGCGGCAATTACGGGGTCCAAGCGCAGGGTATGGGCACCATCTGGCACGCCTGAGATGCGTAAGCATGTGTGTGTAATCACTGGGTAGGTATGGGTGAAGCAATGTGTATATGAAACCTATAGGTAGGCCATTGCATGTGTGTGCATGTGTAAGAAAGATGTAGGAGTAATTCAGGAAATTCTAGTATAGCGCCACCTAGTGGTGCAATTCCCGTCATACTTGAGCATGTCTTAGAGAGTGTGTAGATGAACATAATATGTGAGTTTCATGTTGATTGGCATATGATAAGCTTGTGAAATGTGAACTGAAAGCTGATTGGTCGATAGCGGCGGCCATATTGGACATATGATGGTGCAGGTCAAGGACCTGTGTCATAGGTGCATATAGATGATGCGTACCAAGTTTGGAGTTATTTGGCCAATCGGTGTGGGCAGGAGAGTTTTTTGGCCGTTATAGCGCCACCTAGGTGTGCATGTCTGCCAAAATGTATGTACCGGTCTAGACACCTAATAGGTACATGTGTGTGAAATTTGGAGTGAATACATGAAAGTATGCCTGAGATACAGCAGAATATGTGGATTTTTGGCGAAGAAATTTTCTACGCTTGACTTGTGATGCATGTGGCCACGCCCATGTGCAGAAATGTGCACTTTGGCTCCATAACAATTAAAGTTCAGACTCTTGTGAGCGCCTGGATACCACATATGTGCATGTATGTGAAAAATCCAGGGACTAGTACGCGCTCAAAAATGTGTGCAAATTTGCATATTATGCAAATTAGCTCGACATGTAAGGGGCGGAGCATATGGCTTCAATGGAACTTTTTTTAGATGAGCACATGCCTGATCAGGTGAAGTTTACATTTTGTCTCTAGGACATACGGTTTAGGAGAAACACCAGTTTAAACTTTTTCATGCGTTTTTGTGCGCTATAGCGCCACCTATGGTCGGATCGGGCTGGCGTGTTGCGCCTGAGTAGCGGAGAGGAGTACTACAAGTTGGCCAAAGGAGAAGTCTGTAGGTCTTACGGTTTAGGCTGCACAACGAGTTTTAAGGCAGAAAAAAAATTGGCATATGAAAAGCTTGTGAAAGGTGTACTGAAAGCTTATTGGTCGATAGCGGCGGCCATATTGGACATATGATGGTGCAGGTCAAGGACCTGTGTCATAGGTGCATATAGATGATGCGTACCAAGTTTGGAGTTATTTGGCCAATCGGTGTGGGCAGGAGAGTTTTTTGGCCGTTATAGCGCCACCTAGATGTGCATGTCTGCCAAAATGCATGTGCAGGTGTAGACACCCAGTAGGTACATGTGTGTGAAATTTGGTATGAATACGTGAAAGAATGCCTGAGATATAGCAGAATATGTGGATTTTTGGCGAAGGAATTTTCTACGCTTGACTTGTGATGCATGTGGCCACGCCCATGTGCAGAAATGTGCACTTTGGCTCCATAACAATTAAAGTTCAGACTCTTCTGAGCGCCTGGATATCACATATGTGCATGTATGTGAAAAATCCAGGGACTAGTACGCGCTCAAAAATGTGTGCAAATTTGCATATTATGCAAATTAGCTCGACATGTAAGGGGCGGAGCATATGGCTTCAATGGAACTTTTTTTAGATGAGCACATGCCTGATCAGATGAAGTTTACATTTTGTCTCTAGGACATACGGTTTAGGAGAAACACCAGTTTAAACTTTTTCATGCGTTTTTGTGCGCTATAGCGCCACCTAGGGTCGTATCGGGCTGGCGTGTTGCGCCTGAGTAGCGGAGAGGAGTACTACAAGTTGGCCAAAGGAGAAGTCTGTAGGTCTTACGGTTTAGGCTGCACGATGCGTTTTAAGGCAGAAAAAAAATAATAATAATAATAATAATAATAATAATAATAATAATAATAATAAAAATCGGAACAAAAACAATAGGGTTCCAGCACCGGTGGTGCTTGGACCCCTAATAATCGGAACAATTACAATAGGGTTCCAGCACCTTCAGTGCTTGGACCCCTAAATATAGCCGCAAGCGGCGATTGGCGGGTTCACACACAAATAGGCATATTTTGGCCTCAATAGGCAAAAGGAAGCCCAAAAGGTCCTTTAGACCTAAAGAAGCTGTTTGGGTTTGGCCAGTGTGTGCTCTACAGATAGTGTGTGATGACATCTGCGTGTGTCAGAAAGGGAGACACAGAAATAGCACATCTGGCTAGGGCTGCATCTATGTGAACAATATAGGAAGGCCTGCATGTGTCCATACATGATTGGGCCTGTATATCACCAACAGAGAGAGATTGAGGGAGCCAGAGACTATGCTTTGTTAATTCACTCCTTGCACACCTTGCACGCCTAACATGACTGCCCGTGTATTCAAAGTATGAATGTAATCTGCAAAGCCTGCCATAACATGACTGACATGACTGGCATGACTGACATAACTGATATGACTGAAATTACATCACTGGCATGATGAACAAAAGTAACATGACTGATATGACTGACATAACTGGAATGAGTGACATGACTGGCATGACTGTAATGACATGACTGATATGACTGACATGACTTATGTCTGACATGACTGGACTGACATGACTGACATGACTGTTATGACTGGACAGATATGCATACAAACTATACATACATTTAGGTAGAAGTGTGTGTGTGTGTGGTAGTGTATGTACTCAAACTATGACAACATATACTAATACATACATACATAAGTATACATAGAAACTATACATACATATAGGTATAAAGGTGTGTGTGTCTGTGTGTTTGTGTGAGAGAGAGACAAAAAAGAAGCCAAATATCAGTTTGTATGAGCATGTGTTAGTCACTAAGATATGGGTGGGTATGGCTAAGGAAGTGTCATTGTGAATGCTATAGGAAGGCCTGCTTGCGCCTGTATGTGTGTGTGCCTGGTTAATAGACACAGAGAGATGTAGGTAGCCAGAGCAATGTTTACTTAGGGCACAGAGATGGGAGGGGGAATGTGGGTGAGAGTGTGAGAGAGACTGAGTGTGTGAGTTTCAGCTTGCGTGCGTGTGAGAAGGAGAAGGTGACAGAGGGACTTTACATGCATTTTTATGCATGGTATATAATACTGCACTGTAGAGCCATACGATAACCGATTTAGATGAAACTTGACAAATTTGTTCAGGATGGGATTCTGAATGGGCTTGTGCATTTTGGTCAGAATTGGATAAAATATGAAAGAGCTTTAAGAATATGAATATTATATGTATCGATGCTGTCCATTAAAAAAATATTTAGCAGGTATAAGTGTCCTCAAATCCAAAATCTTTGGATTGTTTTTTGATGTCACACTCTGTAGAGTATTATAAGACTTTGCTTGACATGATAGTATGAAAATCCTAGGAGCAGTATGAAAAGTGATGATTTCAAACTGTTATTAACTGTAAATAAACTGTGCATTTTTTAATAGGACTTGTAATGGGAAAGTTGTTCGCACTACTGCAAGGAATCAAAAGAGTCCAATTGCATGTTCCCAAGTGGAATTATGTAGGGGATACACTTGCTTTTTTTGCAATAGCGCCCCCCAGTGGCCAATCGACACCCGGCTGGATTATGTCATAGGGGGCGTGCACTTGTCCACACCCAAGAGGTTTCGTGCAGATCGACCAATGGTAAGCCTGTCAAACGCGTGCCGATTACTGATTGGCCGATTACGTCAGCCATTTTGGAAGTATGGCATGTCTGCTTTAGGACCTGGTTTCCAGAGGCCCATAGATGATGTCTGTCAAGTTTCATGTGAATCGGCCAATCTGAGTGCATGGGGCAAATTTTTGCATGTTATAGCGCCCCCTAGCAGGTGAGGTATGGCAACCTCTGCGAGCTGCCCCAGACCCTCACATGGAAGCTGTCTGTGAAGTGCCATCTCATTACATGCAAGTTTTCTTAAGTTAGAGCTCCATATGTGCAAAATTTACTATTGAATTTACGCCCCCTCATTTGATTGGCTTATACTGACTAGGTAGTGAAGAAATTAGCATTTTTGTTGGATACATTTTAAAGTTCAGACTCTTCTGAACGTTTTGATACCACATATGTGCATGTCTGTAAAAAATCCAGGGACTAGTTCGCGCTCAAAGATGTGTGTGATTTTGCACATTATGCAAATTAACTCGAAATCTAAGTGGGCGGAGCTTAATGGTTGTATATTAATTGTCCTATTGAATTTAGTCAAGGAATGCATAGGAACTGGAATTTTGGTTCTAGGACCTACGGTGTAGGAGATATGGACAAAAAGTCAATATGCTCTGCTATAGCGCCACCATCAGGCCAATTTGGGTCCCTGTATGGGAATCTGGTCCTTGGAGTTAACTGAACCTTTTTGCCAAGATTGGGTTTTCTAGGCATTACGGTCTAGGCTGCACGATGCATTTTATGTCAAAAAATGGGCAAAAGAATAAGAAAAATAAGAAAAATACCAGCAATTACAATAGGGTTCCCACACTATGTGTGTGTGAACCCTAAAAAATAGCCGCAAGCGGCGATAGGCGGGTTCACACACACAATAAGCAAAAGGAAGCCCAAAAGGTCCTTTAGACCTAAAAGTGAAAAGAAGCTGTTTGGGTTTGGCCAGTGTGTGCTCTACAGATAGTGTGTAATGACATCTGCATGTGTCAGAAAGGGAGACACAGAAACAGCACATCTGGCTAGGGCTGCATCTATGTGAACAATATAGGAAGGCCTGCATGTGTCTATACATGATTGGGCCTGTATATCACCGACAGAGATAGATTGAGGGAGCCAGAGACTATGCTTTGTTAATTCACTCTTTACACACCTAGCATGCCTAACATGACTGCCCATGTATTCAAAGTATGAATGTAGTCTGCAAAGCCTGGCATTACATGACTGACATGACTGGCATGACTGGAATGACATCACTGCCATGACGAACAAAATTAACATGACTGATATGACTGACATAACTGGCATGACTGTAATGATTTGATGATTTGACTGACATGACTGATATGACTGGACTGAAATGACTGATATGACTGGACTGAAATGATTGGCATGACATGACTTACATGACTGGCAGAACATGACTGGCATGTCTGATATGACTGACATCACTGGCATGACTTACATATACTATACATATACTATAGATATGCATACAAACTACATACATTTAGGTAGAAGTGTGTGTGTGTGTGTGTGGTAGTGTATGTACTCAAACTATGACAACATATACTAATACATACATACATAAGTATACATAGAAACTATACATACATATAGGTATAAAGGTGTGTGTGTCTGTGTTTGTGTGAGAGAGAGACAAAAAAGAAGCCAAATATCAGTTTGTATGAGCATGTGTTAGTCACTGAGATATGGGTGGGTATGGCTAGGGAAGTGTCATTGTGAATGCTATAGGAAGGCCTGCTTGCGCCTGTATGTGTGTGTGCCTGGTTAATAGACACAGAGAGATCTAGGTAGCCAGAGCAATGTTTACTTAGGGCACAGAGATGGGAGGGGGAATGTGGGTGAGAGTGTGAGAGAGACTGAGAGTGTGAGTTTCAGCTTGCGTGCGTGTGAGAAGGAGAAGGTGACAGAGGGACTTTACATGCATTCTTATGCATTGTATATAATACTGCACTGTAGAGCCATACGATAACCGATTTAGATGAAACTTGACAAATTTGTTCAGGATGGGATTCTGAATGGGCTTGTGCATTTTGGTCAGAATTGGGTAAAATATGAAAGAGCTTTAAGAATATGAATATTATATGTATCGATGCTGTCCATTAAAAAAATATTTAGCAGGTATAAGTGTCCTCAAATCCAAAATCTTTAGATTGTTTTTTGATTTCACACTCTGTAGAGTATTATAAGACTTTGCTTGACATGATAGTATGAAAATCCTAGGAGGAGTATGAAAAGTGATGATTTCAAACTATTATTAACTGTAAATAAACTGTGCATTTTTTAATAGGACATGTAATGGGAAAGTTGTTCGCACTACTGCAAGGAATCAAAAGAGTCCAATTGCATGTTCCCAAGTGGAATTATGTAGGGGATACACTTGCTTTTTTTGCAATAGCGCCCCCCAGTGGCCAATCGACACCTGGCTGGATTATGTCATAGGGGGCGTGCACTTGTCCACACCCAAGAGGTTTCGTGCAGATCGACCAATGGTAAGCCTGTCAAACGCGTGCCGATCACTGATTGGCCGATTACGTCAGCCATTTTGGAAGTATGGAGTGTCTGCTTTAGGACCTGGTTCCCAGAGGCCCATAGATGATGTCTGCCAAGTTTCATGTGGATCGGCCAATCTGAGTGCATGGGGCAAATTTTTGCATGTTATAGCGCCCCCTAGCAGGTGAGGTATGGCAACCTCTGCGAGCTGCCCCAGACCCTCACAGGGAAGCTGTCTGTGAAGTGCCATCTCATTACATGCAAGTTTTCTTAAGTTAGAGCTCCATATGCGCAAAATTTACTATTGAATTTACGCCTCCTCATTTGATTGGCTTATACTGACTAGGTAGTGAAGAAATTAGCATTTTTGTTGGATAGATTTTAAAGTTCAGACTCTTCTGAACGTTTTGATACCACATATGTGCATGTATGTGAAAAATCCAGGGACTAGTTTGCGCTCAAATATGTGTGTGATTTTGCACATTATGCAAATTAACTCGAAATCTAAGTGGGCGGAGCTTAATGGTTGTATATTAATTGTCCTATTGAATTTAGTCAAGGAATGTATAGGAACTGGAATTTTGGTTCTAGGACTTACGGTGTAGGAGATATGGACAAAAAGTCAATATGGTCTGCTATAGCGCCACCATCAGGCCAATTTGGGTCCCTGTATGGGAATCTGGTCCTTGGAGTTAACTGAACCTTTTTGCCAAGTTTGGGGTTTCTAGGCATTACGGTCTAGGCTGCACAATACGTTTTAGGTCAAAAAATGGGACAAAGAATAATAATAAGAAAGAAAAAACCCTAACAATTACAATAGGGTTCCCACACTATGTGTGTGTGAACCCTAAATATAGCCGCAAGCGGCGATTGGCGGGTTCACACAAAAAAAGGCACAAAAGCCCAAAGGGTCTTTTAGACCAACAAGTGATATGAAGCTACTTCAGTCCAAAAAATGGACAGATAAAGTAATTTGCAAAAAATTATTCAACTGGGGCAATAAAGGCCCAAAAGATCAAAACAAAATGTCATGGCAAAATGATTCAGATCATAGAAGTTAATCAAATGCTGTGATTAGCTTTGTATGTGTGTGTTTGTGTGTTTTTTCATGTATGCAGTAAGGGCTTCTTGAGGCTTTTTTTGGTTGGCTTGAGCAAAGGAATACAGCTGAAGTAGAATTTTGTTTCTAGGCCATACAGTGTGGAAGATATTAAACAAAATGATTCAGACCATACAACTAAATCAAATGCTGAGATTAGGTTAAAAGCACTGACACACTGACCCAGGGGCCTAGTCAAATAAATATACCTTTGGCAGAATTTGTCAGAAGTTGTGAACATAGCAGCAGGAGAGCTCTTGTTAATGCCCCACATGTAAACCCCACTCTTTAACCCTTTTCATTTAGCTGACAAAATCTGTCACATGTGAATCTCAAACAAACCAAAGAGTGATGGCTTACTATACAATAAAATAACACAAATATTCTTATATTTGCCTGTTCATGATGTTCTCATCCCCACTCTGACATGTTCTCACTGTTGTGCCCATAGTAGGGAGGCCACTAGGAATGTGTATCTAACAAGACTTTGATGATAAGTAAAGCATGCAGTTATTTAGAGGTTGTGTGTGAAATGTGAATTACATATCTCTGTCCTCTCTTATGTCATTTCAGGATGTATAGAGGGCATGTGTTGAAAGTGTGGATGGAAAAATGAAGCTAAATATCAGTTAGTGTGTTGGAAATGGCTAGAGAAATGTATATATGAAGCATATAGGAAGTCCTATGTGAGGGTGTGTGGAAAAAAGAAGCTAAATATCTGTATATTAGTCACTGGGTAATTGGTAGTAATGGCTAGAATTAGTGTGTATGTGAAACCTATAGGCCAGAGAGGCCTTTGTTTTTGTGAGTGCATGTGAAGGAGAGAGAGGGGGAGGGAGAGCCCAAGGGTTGTAAAGTGTTAGAAGCATGGGGGAGTGGAGGAGGGGGGCAGCGTGTGTGAGAACGTGCGTGTCTTAGCAGCTGTCTATGCCTCCCTGCACTGGTCAGTATGGAAAATGAAAATATTCACTGTAGAGCTGTTTGTGGACGGATTTGGCTCAAACTTGGCACACAGCACCACAATGGTCATGTGAATGTGGATGTCAATTTTCATAACAATCAGACATACTATGGCGTAGTTATTGAACTGTGAATTTGATGTGTTACGATGGTAGCATTGTGATGCATATGAAAAATATTAATTTGTGAAAACCTTAGGATTTTTTTGCTAATCTTAGCATTTTAGAGTCTGCTGAGTATTACAAGGTGTGATTTAAAGGTAATGGAGTTAAAATGCTAGGACTAGTATGAAAATGACAAGTTATATATATTTGATAATAGTGAAAAAGTGGTACATTTTTGCAAAACACATGTAATTAGAAAGTTGCTAGGAATTCTGCATACAATCATATGAGTGCAAGCATTTCTTGATCAGTGAAAATATGTAGGAGAAATTCTGGATTTTCTAGTATAGCGCCACCTAGTGGTGCAATTCCCTTCTAACATGAGTATGTCTTAGAGGGTGTGTACATGAACATACCATGTCAGTTTCATGTGTATGAACCTATGGTAAGTCTGTCAAATGGCCAATTAATTCAAATAAAAATTTATTAGCTCCTGGCGGCCATGTTTTTTGAGTGATGATGTCATCCATGTGTGCCTTGATACCACTTGGGCCCCTGATGATGCCTGTAAAGTTTTGGCTTGATGTGACTAATGGTTTCTGAGAAACAGTTTTTCCCATGTTATAGCGCCCCCTATTGGACAATCGTGGCCAGCTTTGACCTCTGACCTTTCAGTCATGTGCTCTAACAACTGATAAATTTTCATGAAGAAAGGTCAAAGCATTGCTGAGATATAGCTACTGAAGTAAATTTGGCCACGCCTCAGAGCTATTGATTGACATGTGACAACCAGACTGTATACCCATGTCACAGTTTTGTTGATATTCCTTAATAATGAGATTCTTGTGAATGTTTTGACACCAAGATTGTGGTGATCAGATGAAAAACCAGGGACTAGTATAAAAAAGTAGGTTTTGCATATTATGCAAATTAGCAAAAAATCTAAGTAGGCGGAGCTTAATGGTTCTTGAGGCTTTTTTGTTTGTCTGGAGCCAAGGAATGCACCTGAAGTGGAATTTTGTTTCTAGGACCTACGGGGTGGGAGATATGAACCCAAACGCAAAATGCTGCGCTATAGCGCCACCATCAGGCCAATTTGGGTGTCTGTACTTTAGCACGGTCCCGCAAACAGACTACACCAGTCTGCCAAGTTTGGTCTCCCTGGGCCTTACAGTCTATGCTGCAGTATGCGTTTTATGCGGAGAAAAATAATAATAAGAAATATAGCCGCAAGCGGCGATTGGCGGGTTCACACAAAAAAGGCAAAAAAGCCCAAAAGGTCTTTTAGACTAACAAATTGGCCTCTTGGCCTCAATAGGCAAAAAGAAGCCCATTAGGTCCTTTATACCCAAAAGTGAATAGAAGCTGTTTGAGTGGAAAAAATGCACAAATAAATCAATGTGACAAAACATTCAATTCAACTGAGGCACTAAAGGCCCAAAAGGATCACAATAATGTGTACTGGGAAATTGAGTCAGATCAAAAAGCTAAACCACATGCTGAGATCAGCTTTGTGTGTGTTTGTGTGGTATTTCATGTGAGCAATAGTTTTCAGTCAGTTCTGGAATATGGCCACTAGATGGAGGCCAAGTACTACCATACTGATATCTCATTAATCTCAGTAATGAAATAGGACATTTTGGTGAAATAAAAGGTTCATTTCTGGTCAGGCAGTGCACTTTTTGTTATGAGATGTAATTGCAAAGTTATAGACCTCATTGATCTGAATCATACAAGCCCCATTACTTGTCTGTATTCTGCATAACAACATTCCTGCATGAGTTTTTATGATTTCTTAGGTTTTTGGGTACTGTAGCGCCCCCGACAGGCCAATTTAAACCAACCTTGGCATACCTCAGAAGGACCTCAGGCTATAAAAGGCTGTCAAATTGGGAGTAGATTGCATACATGGTTTATGAGTTATAGCAATATAGGTCATTTATGGCATGGCCAGAAGGATATAATGGAAAAATGGACCTGCCTGAATATTTAAAAATCCAACATTTTTAAAAAAAAATTTTACCTCCAGAGTCTACAGATTATGCTCATATCATTTTTTCCATAATTGCATCAAATTCCTAGGACTAATTCCAAAAGAGCTATTTTCAAACAATTGATGAATGTGACAAAAGTATGCATTTTTTAATAGGACTTGTAATTGCAAAGTTGTCAGGTCTACTGCAAGGACTCAAAAGAATCAAGCGGCATTTTCCTAAGTGAAAATTTGGAGGAGTTATGCATGATTTTCACAAATAGCGCCACCTAGTGGCCAAATGTTTCAAAACTGCACAGCATGACACATAGTCCTGAGAAATGCACAGTGGTGAGGTTTCATGTTGATTGGGCAATGTTAAGTCTGTCAAATGGCCAATTAATTCAAATAAAAATTAATTGGCTCATGGCGGCCATGTTTTTTGAGTGATGATGTCATCATTGTGTGCCTTGATACCAATTAGGCCCCTGATGATGCCTGTAAAGTTTGGGCTTGATGTGACTAATGGTTTCTGAGAAACAAATTTCCCCATGTTATAGCGCCCCCTATTGGACAATCGTGGCCAGCTTTGACCACTGACCTCTGAGTCATGTGCCCTAACAACTGATAAATTTTCATAAAGATAGGTCAAAGCATTGCTGAGATATAGCTGCTGAAGTAAATTTGGCCACGCCTCAGAGCTATTGATTGACATGTGACAACCAGACTGTACACCAATGTCACAGATTTGTTGATGTTCCTTGATAATGAGATTCTTGTGAATATTTTGACACCAAGATTGTGGTGATCAGATGAAAAACCAGTGACTAGTATAAAAAAGTAGGTTTTGCATATTATGCAAATTAGCAAAAAATCGAAGTAGGCGGAGCTTAATGGTTCTTGAGGCTTTTTTGTTTGTCTGGAACCAAGGAATGCACCTGAAGTGGAATTTTGTTTCTAGGACCTACGGGGAGAGAGATATGGACCAAAACGCAAAATGCTGCGCTATAGCGCCACCATCAGGCCAATGTGGGTCTCTGTACTTTAGCACGGTCCCGCAAACAGACTACACCATTCTGCCAAGTTTGGTCTCCCTGGGCCTTACGGTCTAGGCTGCAGTATGCGTTTTATGCGGAGAAAAATAATAATAATAATAAGAAAGAAAAATCCGAGCAATAACAATAGGTTTCCCACACTATGTGTGTGAACCCTAAAAATAGCCGCGAGCGGCAATTGGCGGGTTCACACACCAATAGGCCTCTTTGGCTGTATAGGCAAAAAGAAGCCCCAAAGGTCATTTAGAACTATAAGTGAAAAGAAGCTGTTTCAGTGGAAAAAATGCATAAATCAATGTGCAAAAAAGGTTCAATTGAGGCACTAAAGGCCCTAAAGGTTCAAAATAAATTGTATTGGCAAAATGATTTAGATCACAGAACTAAATCACATGCTGAGATCAGCTTTGTGTGTGTTTGTGTGGTATTTCATGGGAGCAATAGTTTTCAGTCAGTTCTGGAATTTGGCCACTAGATGGACCCAAGTTCTACCATACTGATATCTCATTAATTTCAGCAATGAAATAGTACTTTTGGTGAATTAAAAGGTTAATTTCTGGTCAGGTATTGCACTTTTTGTTATGAGATGTAAATGCAATGATATAGACCTCATTGATGTGAATCATACAAGACCCATTACTTGTCTGTATTCTGCATAACAAGATTGCAGCATCAGTTTTTATGATTTCTTAGGTTTTTGGGTACTGTAGCGCCCCCGACAGGCCAATTTGAACCAAACTTTGCATACCTCACAGGGACCTCAGTGTTTAAAAGCCTTTCAAATTGGGAGTTGATCGCTTACATGGTTTATGAGTTATAGCAATAAAGGTCATTTATGGCATGGCCAGAAGGATATAATGGAAAAATGGGCCCACCTGAATATTTTAAAATCCAATATTTTTAATAAAGTTTTTACCTCCAGAGTCTACAGATTATGCTCATACCAATTGTTCCATAATTAGATCATATTTCTAGGACTAATTCCAAAAGAGCTGTTTTCAAACAATTAATGAATGTGACAAAAGTATGCATTTTTTAATAGGACTTGTAAAGGCAAAGTTGTCAGGTCTACTGCAAGGAATAAAAAGAATCAAGTTGCATGTTCCTAAGTGTAAATTTGGAGGAGTTATGCATGATTTTCACAAATAGCGCCACCTAGTGGCCAAATGTTTCAAAACTGCACAGCGTGACACACAGTCCTGAGATATGCACAGTGGTGAGGTTTCATGTTGATTGGCCAATGGTAAGTCTGTCAAATAGCCAATTAATTCAAAATAAAATTAATTGGCTCAAGGCGGCCATGTTTTTTGAGTGATGATGTCATCATTGTGTGCCTTGATATCACTTGGGCCCCTGATGATGCCTGTAAAGTTTTGGCTTAATGTGACTAACGGTTTCTGAGAAACAGTTTTTCCCATGTTATAGCGCCCCCTATTGGACAATCGTGGCCAGCTTTGATCTGTGACCTCAGAGTCATGTGCCCTAACAACTGATAAAATTTCATGAAGATTGGTCAAAGCGTTGCTGAGATATAGCTGCATAAGTAAATTTGGCCACGCCTCGGAGCTATTGATTGACATGTGACAACCAGAATTTATGCAAATGTCACAATTTTTTTGGATAATTATTGATAATGAGATTCTTCTGAATATTTTGACACCAAGATTGAAGGAATCCGATGAAAAACCAGGGACTAGTAGGAAAAAGTACGTTTTGCATATTATGCAAATTAGCAAAAAATCTAAGTAGGCGGAGCTTAATGGTTCTTGAGGCTTTTTTGTTTGTCTGGAGCCAAGGAATGCACCTGAAGTGGAATTTTGTTTCTAGGACCTACAGGGTGGGAGATATGGACCAAAACGCAAAATGCTGCGCTATAGCGCCACCATCAGGCCAATGTGGGTGTCTGTACTTTAGCACGGTCCTGCAAACAGACTACACCATTCTGCCAAGTTTGGTGTCTCTGGGCCTTACGGTCTAGGCTGCAGTATGCGTTTTATCAGTAGAAAAATAATAATAATAAATATAGCCGCAAGCGGCGATTGGCGGGTTCACACAAAAAAAGGCAAAAAAGCCCAAAGGGTCTTTTAGACAAACAAATTGGCCTCTTGGCCTCAATAGGCAAAAAGAAGCCCAATAGGTCCTTTAGACCCAAAAGTGAATAGAAGCTGTTTGAGTGGAAAAAATGCATAAGTAAATCAATGTGACAAAACATTCAATTCAACTGAGGCACTAAAGGCCCAAAAGGATCAAAATAATGTGTATTGGCAAAATGATTCAGATCACAGAACTAAATCACATGCTGAGGTCAGCTTTGTGTGCGTTTGTGTGGTGTTTCATGTGAGCAATTGTTTTCAGTCAGTTTCGGTGTTTGGCCACTAGATGGAGCCCAAGTACTATCATACTGATATCTCATTAATCTCAGTAATGCAATGACATTTTGGTGAATTAAAAGGTTCATTTCTGGTCAGGCAGTGCACTTTTTGTTATGAGATGTAATTGCAATGTTATAGACCTCATTGATCTGAATCATACAAGCCCCATTACTTGTCTGTATTCTGCATAACAAGATTGCTGCGTGAGTTTTTATGATTTCTCAGGTTTTTGGGTACTGTAGCGCCTCCGACAGGCCAATTTGAACCACACTTGGCCTACCTCACAAGGACCTCAGTCTATAAAAGCCTTTCAAATTGGGAGTTGATCACTTACATGGTTTATGAGTTATAGCAATAAAGGTCATTTATGGCATGGCCAGAAGGATATAATGGAAAAATTGACCAATCAGACAAATAAAAATGCAACATTTTTTCCTTATTTAGTTAACTACAGTGTCTACAGATTATGCCTATGCCATTTTTGCCATCATTGGATCAAATTCCTAGGACTAGTTCTTAAAGAGCTATTTTCAAACAATTGATGAATGTGACAAAAGTATGCATTTTTTAATAGGACTTGTAATTGCAAAGTTGTCAGGTCTACTGCAAGGAATAAAAAGAAACAAGTTGCATGTTCCTAAGTGAAAATTTGGAGGAGTTATGCATGATTTTCACAAATAGCGCCACCTAGTGGCCAAATGTTTCAACACTGCACAGTATGACACATAGTCCTGGGATATGCACAGTGATGAGGTTTCATGTTGATTGGCCAATGGTAAGTCTGTCAAATGGCCAATTAATTCAAATAAAAATTAATTGGCTCATGGCGGCCATGTTTTTTGAGTGATGAGGTCATCATTGTGTGCCTTGATACAACTTGGGCCCCTGATGATGCCTGTAAAGTTTGGGCTTGATGTGACTAATGGTTTCTGAGAAACAAATTTCCTCATGTTTTAGCGCCCCCTATTGGACAATCGTGGCCAGCTTTGACCTGTGACCTCTGAGTCATGTGCCCTAACAACTGATAAATTTTCATAAAGATAGGTCAAAGCATTGCTGAGATATAGCTGCTGAAGTAAATTTGGCCACGCCTCAGAGCTATTGATTGACATGTGACAACCAGACTGTATACCAATGTCACAGTTTTGTTGATGTTCCTTGATAATGAGATTCTTGTGAATATTTTGACACCAAGATTGTGGTGATCAGATGAAAAACCAGGGACTAGTATAAAAAAGTAGGTTTTGCATATTATGCAAATTAGCAAAAAATCTAAGTAGGCGGAGCTTAATGGTTCTTGAGGCTTTTTTGTTTGTCTGGAGCCAAGGAATGCACCTGAAGTGGAATTTTGTTTCTACGACCTACGGGGTGGGAGATATGGACCAAAACGCAAAATGCTGCGCTATAGCGCCACCATCAGGCCAATGTGGGTCTCTGTACTTTAGCACGGTCCCGCAAACAGACTACACCAGTCTGCCAAGTTTGGTCTCCCTGGGCCTTACGGTTTAGGCTGCAGTATGCGTTTTATCCGGAGAAAAATAATAATAAATATAGCCGCAAGCGGCGATTGGCGGGTTCACACAAAAAAAGGCAAAAAAGCCCAAAGGGTCTTTTAGACCAACAAATTGGCCTCTTGGCCTCAATAGGCAAAAAGAAGCCCAATAGGTCCTTTAGACCCAAAAGTGAATAGAAGCTGTTTGAGTGGAAAAAATGCATAAGTAAATCAATGTGACAAAACATTCAATTCAACTGAGGCACTAAAGGCCCAAAAGGATCAAAATAATGTGTATTGGCAAAATGATTCAGATCACAGAACTAAATCACATGCTGAGATCAGCTTTGTGTGCGTTTGTGTGGTGTTTCATGTGAGCAATTGTTTTCAGTCAGTTTCGGTGTTTGGCCACTAGATGGAGCCCAAGTACTATCATACTGATATCTCATTAATCTCAGTAATGCAATGACATTTTGGTGAATTAAAAGGTTCATTTCTGGTCAGGCAGTGCACTTTTTGTTATGAGATGTAATTGCAATCTTATAGATCTCATTGATCTGAATCATACAAGACCAATTACTTGTCTGTATTCTTTATAACAAGATTGCAGCCTGAGTTTTTATGATTTTCTAGGTTTTTGGGTACTGTAGCGCCTCCGACAGGCCAATTTGAAACAAACGTGGCCTACCTCACAAGGACCTCAGTGTATAAAAGCCTTTCAAATTGGGAGTTGATCACTTACATGGTTTATGAGTTATAGCAATAAAGGTCATTTATGGCATGGCCAGAAGGATATAATGGAAAAATTGACCAATCAGACAAATAAAAATGCAACATTTTTTCCATATTTAGTTAACTACAGTGTCTACAGATTATGCCTATGCCATTTTTGCCATCATTGGATCAAATTCCTAGGACTAGTTCTTAAAGAGCTATTTTCAAACAATTGATGAATGTGACAAAAGTATGCATTTTTAAATAGGACTTGTAATTGCAAAGTTGTCAGGTCTACTGCAAGGTATAAAAAGAAACAAGTTGCATGTTCCTAAGTGAAAATTTGGAGGAGTTATGCATGATTTTCACAAATAGCGCCACCTAGTGGCCAAATGTTTCAACACTGCACAGTATGACACATAGTCCTGGGATATGCACAGTGATGAGGTTTCATGTTGATTGGCCAATGGTAAGTCTGTCAAATGGCCAATTAATTCAAATAAAAATTAATTGGCTCATGGCGGCCATGTTTTTTGAGTGATGAGGTCATCATTGTGTGCCTTGATACCACTTGGGCCCCTGATGATGCCTGTAAAGTTTGGGCTTGATGTGACTAATGGTTTCTGAGAAACAAATTTCCCCATGTTATAGCGCCCCCTATTGGACAATCGTGGCCAGCTTTGACCTGTGACCTCTGAGTCATGTGCCCTAACAACTGATAAATTTTCATAAAGATAGGTCAAAGCATTGCTGAGATATAGCTGCTGAAGTCAATTTGGCCACGCCTCAGAGCTATTGATTGACATGTGACAACCAGACTGTATACCAATGTCACAGTTTTGTTGATGTTCCTTGATAATGAGATTCTTGTGAATATTTTGACACCAAGATTGTGGTGATCAGATGAAAAACCAGGGACTAGTATAAAAAAGTAGGTTTTGCATATTATGCAAATTAGCAAAAAATCTAAGCAGGCGGAGCTTAATGGTTCTTGAGGCTTTTTTGTTTGTCTGGAGCCAAGGAATGCACCTGAAGTGGAATTTTGTTTCTACGACCTACGGGGTGGGAGATATGGACCAAAACGCAAAATGCTGCGCTATAGCGCCACCATCAGGCCAATGTGGGTCTCTGTACTTTAGCACGGTCCCGCAAACAGACTACACCAGTCTGCCAAGTTTGGTCTCCCTGGGCCTTACGGTTTAGGCTGCAGTATGCGTTTTATGCGGAGAAAAATAATAATAATAATAAGAAGAAAAAAAAAGAAGAAAAATTCGAGCAATTACAATAGGTTTCCCACACTACGTGTGTGAACCCTAAATATAGCCGCAAGCGGCGATTGGCGGGTTCACACACAAATAGGCATATTTTGGCCTCAATAGGCAAAAGGAAGCCCAAAAGGTCCTTTAGACCTAAAAGTGAAAAGAAGCTGTTTGGGTTTGGCCAGTGTGTGCTCTACAGATAGTGTGTGATGACATCTGCGTGTGTCAGAAAGGGAGACACAGAAATAGCACATCTGGCTAGGGCTGCATCTATGTGAACAATATAGGAAGGCCTATATTGTGTCTATACATGATTGGGCCTGTATATTACAGACAGAGAGAGATTGAGGGTGCCAGAGACTATGCTTTGTTAATTCACTCCTTGCACACCTTGCACGCCTAACATGACTGCCCGTGTATTCAAAGTATGAATGTAGTCTGCAAAGCCTGGCATTACATGACTGACATGACTGGCATGACTGACATAACTGATATGACTGAAATGACATCACTGGCATGATGAACAAAAGTAATATGACTGATATGACTGACATAACTGGAATGAGTGACATGACTGGCATGACTGTAATGACATGACTGATATGACTGACATGACTTATGTCTGACATGACTGGACTGACATGACTGATATGACTGGACTGAAATGACTGACATGACTGGACTGACATGACTGTTATGACTGGACAGATATGCATACAAACTATACATACATTTAGGTAGAAGTGTGTGTGTGTGTGTGTGTGTGGTAGTGTATGTACTGAAACTATGACAACATATACTAATACATACATACATAAGTATACATAGAAACTATACATACATATAGGTATAAAGGTGTGTGTGTCTGTGTGTTTGTGTGAGAGAGAGAGACAAAAAAGAAGCCAAATATCAGTTTGTATGAGCATGTGTTAGTCACTGAGATATGGGTGGGTATGGCTAGGGAAGTGTCATTGTGAATGCTATAGGAAGGCCTGCTTGTGCCTGTATGTGTGTGTGCCTGGTTAATAGACACAGAGAGATCTAGGTAGCCAGAGCAATGTTTACTTAGGGCACAGAGATGGGAGGGGGAATGTGGGTGAGAGTGTGAGAGAGACTGAGAGTGTGAGTTTCAGCTTGCGTGCGTGTGAGAAGGAGAAGGTGACAGAGGGACTTTACATGCATTCTTATGCATTGTATATAATACTGCACTGTAGAGCCATACGATAACCGATTTAGATGAAACTTGACAAATTTGTTCAGGATGGGATTCTGAATGGGCTTGTGCATTTTGGTCAGAATTGGGTAAAATATGAAAGAGCTTTAAGAATATGAATATTATATGTATCGATGCTGTCCATTAAAAAAATATTTAGCAGGTATAAGTGTCCTCAAATTCAAAATCTTTGGATTGTTTTTTGATTTCACACTCTGTAGAGTATTATAAGACTTTGCTTGACATGATAGTATGAAAATCCTAGGAGGAGTATGAAAAATGATGATTTCAAACTATTATTAACTGTAAATAAACTGTGCATTTTTTAATAGGACATGTAATGGGAAAGTTGTTCGCACTACTGCAAGGAATCAAAAGAGTCCAATTGCATGTTCCCAAGTGGAATTATGTAGGGGATACACTTGCTTTTTTTGCAATAGCGCCCCCCAGTGGCCAATCGACACCCGGCTGGATTATGTCATAGGGGGCGTGCACTTGTCCACACCCAAGAGGTTTCGTGCAGATCGACCAATGGTAAGCCTGTCAAACGCGTGCCGATCACTGATTGGCCGATTACGTCAGCCATTTTGGAAGTATGGCATGTCTGCTTTAGGACCTGGTTTCCAGAGGCCCATAGATGATGTCTGTCAAGTTTCATGTGGATCGGCCAATCTGAGTGCATGGGGCAAATTTTTGCATGTTATAGCGCCCCCTAGCAGGTGAGGTATGGCAACCACTGCGAGCTGCCCCAGACCCTCACACGGAAGCTGTCTGTGAAGTGCCATCTCATTACATGCAAGTTTTCTTAAGTTAGAGTTCCATATGTGCAAAATTTACTATTGAATTTACGCCCCCTCATTTGATTGGCTTATACTGACTAGGTAGTGAAGAAATTAGCATTTTTGTTGGATACATTTTAAAGTTCAGACTCTTCTGAACGTTTTGATACCACATATGTGCACGTATGTGAAAAATCCAGGGACTAGTTCGCGCTCAAAGATGTGTGTGATTTTGCACATTATGCAAATTAACTCGAAATCTAAGTGGGCGGAGCTTAATGGTTGTATATTAATTGTCCTATTGAATTTAGTCAAGGAATGCATAGGAACTGGAATTTTGGTTCTAGGACCTACGGTGTAGGAGATATGGACAAAAAGTCAATATGGTCTGCTATAGCGCCACCATCAGGCCAATTTGGGGTCCCTGTATGGGAATCTGGTCCTTGGAGGTAACTGAACCTTTTTGCCAAGATTGGGTTTTCTAGGCATTACGGTCTAGGCTGCACGATGCATTTTATGTCAAAAAATGGGCAAAAGAATAAGAAAAATAAGAAAAATACCAGCAATTACAATAGGGTTCCCACACTATGTGTGTGTGAACCCTAATAATAAGAAAAAGAAGAAAAATTCGAGCAATTACAATAGGTTTCCCACACTACGTGTGTGAACCCTAAAAAGAAGAAAAAGAATATAGCCGCAAGCGGCGATTGGCGGGTTCACACACCAATAGGCATTTTGGCCTCAATAGGCAAAAGGAAGCCCAAAAGGTCCTTTAGACCTAAAAGTGAAAAGAAGCTGTTTGGGTTTGGCCAGTGTGTGCTCTACAGATAGAGTGTGATGACATCTGCGTGTGTCAGAAAGGGAGACACAGAAATAGCACATCTGGCTAGGGCTGCATCTATGTGAACAGTATGGGAAGGCCTGCACTTGTCTATACATGATTGGGCCTGTATATTACTGACAGAGAGAGATTGAGGGAGCCAGAGACTATGTTTTGTTATTTCACTCCTCGTACACCTAGCACGCCTAACATGACTGCCCGTGTATTCAAAGTATGAATGTAGTCTGCAAAGCCTGGCATTACATGACTGACATGACTGGCATGACTGACATAACTGGCATGACTGTAATGATTTGATGATTTGACTGACATGACTGATATGACTGGACTGAAATGATTGGCATGACATGACTTACATGACTGGCATGACTGACATGACTAATGTAACTGACATCACTGGCATGACTGACATATACTATACATATACTATAGATATGCATACAAACTTTACATACATTTAGGTAGAAGTGTGTGTGTGTGTGTGGTAGTGTATGTACTCAAACTATGACAACATATACTAATACATACATACATAAGTATACATAGAAACTATACATACATATAGGTATAAAGGTGTGTGTGTCTGTGTGTTTGTGTGAGAGAGAGACAAAAAAGAAGCCAAATATCAGTTTGTATAAGCATGTGTTAGTCACTGAGATATGGGTGGGTATGGCTAGGGAAGTGTCATTGTGAATGCTATAGGAAGGCCTGCTTGCGCCTGTATGTGTGTGTGCCTGGTTAATAGACACAGAGAGATCTAGGTAGCCAGAGCAATGTTTACTTAGGGCACAGAGATGGGAGGGGGAATGTGGGTGAGAGTGTGAGAGAGACTGAGTGTGTGAGATTCAGCTTGCGTGCGTGTGAGAAGGAGAAGGTGACAGAGGGACTTTACATGCATTTTTATGCATTGTATATAATACTGCACTGTAGAGCCATACGATAACCGATTTAGATGAAACTTGACAAATTTGTTCAGGATGGGATTCTGAATGGGCTTGTGCATTTTGGTCAGAATTGGATAAGATATGAAAGAGCTTTAAGAATATGAATATTGTATGTATCGATGCTGTCCATTAAAAAAATATTTAGCACGTATAAGTGTCCTCAAATCCAAAATCTTTGGATTGTTTTTTGATTTCACACTCTGTAGAGTATTATAAGACTTTGCTTGACATGATAGTATGAAAATCCTAGGAGCAGTATGAAAAGTGATGATTTCAAACTATTATTAACTGTAAATAAACTGTGCATTTTTTAATAGGACATGTAATGGGAAAGTTGTTCGCATTACTGCAAGGAATCAAAAGAGTCCAATTGCATGTTCCCAAGTGGAATTATGTAGGGGATATACTTGCTTTTTTTGCAATAGCGCCCCCCAGTGGCCAATCGACACCCGGCTGGATTATGTCATAGGGGGTGTGCACTTGTCCACACCCAAGATGTTTTGTGCAAATCGACCAATGGTAAGCCTGTCCAACGCGTGCCGATCACTGATTGGCCGATTACGTCAGCCATTTTGGAAGTATGGCATGTCTGCTTTAGGACCTGGTTCCCAGAGGCCCATAGATGATGTCTGCCAAGTTTCATGTGGATCAGCCAATCTGAGTGCATGGGGCAAATTTTTGCATGTTATAGCGCCCCCTAGCAGGTGAGGTATGGCAACCTCTGCGAGCTGCCCCAGACCCTCACAGGGAAGCTGTCTGTGAAGTGCCATCTCATTACATGCAAGTTTTCTTAAGTTAGAGCTCCATATGTGCAAAATTTACTATTGAATTTACGCCCCCTCATTTGATTGGCTTATACTGACTAGGTAGTGAAGAAATTAGCATTTTTGTTGGATACATTTTAAAGTTCAGACTCTTCTGAACGTTTTGATACCACATATGTGCATGTATGTGAAAAATCCAGGGACTAGTTCGCGCTCAAAGATGTGTGTGATTTTGCACATTATGCAAATTAACTCGAAATCTAAGTGGGCGGAGCTAAAGGGTCCTAGAGGCTTTTTTGTTTGGTTTGAGCCAAGGAATCCATCAGAAGTGGAATTTCGTTTCTATGACCTACGGTGTAGGAGATATGGACCAAAACGCAAAATGCTGCGCTATAGCGCCACCATCAGGCCAATGTGGGTCATTGTCTGGGTTTCCCTCATTGCACCTCTGGTGCACCTGTCTGACAAGTTTGGTGTTTCTGGGCCTTACGGTCTAGGCTGCAGTATGCGTTTTACAGCCTGAAAAATAATAATAATAAGAAGAAATATAGCCGCAAGCGGCGATAGGCGGGTTCACACACACAATAAGCAAAAGGAAGCCCAAAAGGTCCTTTAGACCTAAAAGTGAAAAGAAGCTGTTTGGGTTTGGCCAGTGTGTGCTCTACAGATAGTGTGTAATGACATCTGCATGTGTCAGAAAGGGAGACACAGAAACAGCACATCTGGCTAGGGCTGCATCTATGTGAACAATATAGGAAGGCCTGCATGTGTCTATACATGATTGGGCCTGTATATCACCGACAGAGAGAGATTGAGGGAGCCAGAGACTATGCTTTGTTAATTCACTCTTTACACACCTAGCATGCCTAACATGACTGCCCATGTATTCAAAGTATGAATGTAGTCTGCAAAGCCTGGCATTACATGACTGACATGACTGGCATGACTGGAATGACATCACTGCCATGGCGAACAAAATTAACATGACTGATATGACTGACATAACTGGCATGACTGTAATGATTTGATGATTTGACTGAAATGACTGATATGACTGGACTGAAATGACTGATATGACTGGACTGAAATGATTGGCATGACATGACTTACATGACTGGCATCACTGACATGACTGATATGACTGACATGACTGGACTGGCATGTCTGATATGACTGACATCACTGGCATGACTTACATATACTATACATATACTATAGATATGCATACAAACTACATACATTTAGGTAGAAGTGTGTGTGTGTGTGTGTGTGTGTGTGTGTGTGTGTGGTAGTGTATGTACTCAAACTATGACAACATATACTAATACATACATACATAAGTATACATAGAAACTATACATACATATAGGTATAAAGGTGTGTGTGTCTGTGTGTTTGTGTGAGAGAGAGACAAAAAAGAAGCCAAATATCAGTTTGTATGAGCATGTGTTAGTCACTGAGATATGGGTGGGTATGGCTAGGGAAGTGTCATTGTGAATGCTATAGGAAGGCCTGCTTGCGCCTGTATGTGTGTGTGCCTGGTTAATAGACACAGAGAGATCTAGGTAGCCAGAGCAATGTTTACTTAGGGCACAGAGATGGGAGGGGGAATGTGGGTGAGAGTGTGAGAGAGACTGAGAGTGTGAGTTTCAGCTTGCGTGCGTGTGAGAAGGAGAAGGTGACAGAGAGACTTTACATGCATTTTTATGCATTGTATACAATACTGCACTGTAGAGCCATACGATAACCGATTTAGATGAAACTTGACAAATTTGTTCAGGATGGGATTCTGAATGGGCTTGTGCATTTTGGTCAGAATTGGGTAAAATATGAAAGAGCTTTAAGAATATGAATATTATATGTATCGATGCTGTCCATTAAAAAATATTTAGCAGGTATAAGTGTCCTCAAATCCAAAATCTTTGGATTGTTTTTTGATTTCACACTCTGTAGAGTATTATAAGACTTTGCTTGACATGATAGTATGAAAATCCTAGGAGGAGTATGAAAAGTGATGATTTCAAACTATTATTAACTGTAAATAAACTGTGCATTTTTTAATAGGACATGTAATGGGAAAGTTGTTCGCACTACTGCAAGGAATCAAAAGAGTCCAATTGCATGTTCCCAAGTGGAATTATGTAGGGGATACACTTGCTTTTTTTGCAATAGCGCCCCCCAGTGGCCAATCGACACCCGGCTGGATTATGTCATAGGGGGCGTGCACTTGTCCACACCCAAGAGGTTTCGTGCAGATCGACCAATGGTAAGCCTGTCAAACGCGTGCCGATCACTGATTGGCCGATTACGTCAGCCATTTTGGAAGTATGGCATGTCTGCTTTAGGACCTGGTTCCCAGAGGCCCATAGATGATGTCTGTCAAGTTTCATGTGGATCGGCCAATCTGAGTGCATGGGGCAAATTTTTGCATGTTATAGCGCCCCCTAGCAGGTGAGGTATGGCAACCTCTGCGAGCTGCCCCAGACCCTCACACGGAAGCTGTCTGTGAAGTGCCATCTCATTACATGCAAGTTTTCTTAAGTTAGAGCTCCATATGCGCAAAATTTACTATTGAATTTATGCCCCCTCATTTGATTGGCTTATACTGACTAGGTAGTGAAGAAATTAGCATTTTTGTTGGATACATTTTAAAGTTCAGACTCTTCTGAACGTTTTGATACCACATATGTGCATGTATGTGAAAAATCCAGGGACTAGTTCGCGCTCAAAGATGTGTGTGATTTTGCACATTATGCAAATTAACTCGAAATCTAAGTGGGCGGAGCTTAATGGTTGTATATTAATTGTCCTATTGAATTTAGTCAAGGAATGTATAGGAACTGGAATTTTGGTTCTAGGACCTACGGTGTAGAAGATATGGACAAAAAGTCAATATGGTCCGCTATAGCGCCACCATCAGGCCAATTTGGGTCCCTGTATGGGAATCTGGTCCTTGGAGGTAACTGAACCTTTTTGCCAAGTTTGGGGTTTCTAGGCATTACGGTCTAGGCTGCACAATACGTTTTAGGTCAAAAAATGGGACAAAGAATAATAAGAAAGAAAAATTCTAACAATTACAATAGGGTTCCCACACTATGTGTGTGTGAACCCTAAAAACTTGAGCAATTACAATAGGGTTCCCACACTATGTGTGTGAACCCTAAATAGCCGCAAGCGGCGATAGGCGGGTTCACACACACAATAAGCAAAAGGAAGCCCAAAAGGTCCTTTAGACCTAAAAGTGAAAAGAAGCTGTTTGGGGTTGGCCAGTGTGTGCTCTACAGATAGTGTGTAATGACATCTGCATGTGTCAGAAAGGGAGACACAGAAACAGCACATCTGGCTAGGGCTGCATCTATGTGAACAATATAGGAAGGCCTGCATGTGTCTATACATGATTGGGCCTGTATATCACCGACAGAGATAGATTGAGGGAGCCAGAGACTATGCTTTGTTAATTCACTCTTTACACACCTAGCATGCCTAACATGACTGCCCATGTATTCAAAGTATGAATGTAGTCTGCAAAGCCTGGCATTACATGACTGACATGACTGGCATGACTGGAATGACATCACTGCCATGACGAACAAAATTAACATGACTGATATGACTGACATAACTGGCATGACTGTAATGATTTGATGATTTGACTGACATGACTGATATGACTGGACTGAAATGATTGGCATGACATGACTTACATGACTGGCAGAACATGACTGGCATGTCTGATATGACTGACATCACTGGCATGACTTACATATACTATACATATACTATAGATATGCATACAAACTACATACATTTAGGTAGAAGTGTGTGTGTGTGTGTGTGGTAGTGTATGTACTCAAACTATGACAACATATACTAATACATACATACATAAGTATACATAGAAACTATACATACATATAGGTATAAAGGTGTGTGTGTCTGTGTTTGTGTGAGAGAGAGACAAAAAAGAAGCCAAATATCAGTTTGTATGAGCATGTGTTAGTCACTGAGATATGGGTGGGTATGGCTAGGGAAGTGTCATTGTGAATGCTATAGGAAGGCCTGCTTGCGCCTGTATGTGTGTGTGCCTGGTTAATAGACACAGAGAGATCTAGGTAGCCAGAGCAATGTTTACTTAGGGCACAGAGATGGGAGGGGGAATGTGGGTGAGAGTGTGAGAGAGACTGAGAGTGTGAGTTTCAGCTTGCGTGCGTGTGAGAAGGAGAAGGTGACAGAGGGACTTTACATGCATTCTTATGCATTGTATATAATACTGCACTGTAGAGCCATACGATAACCGATTTAGATGAAACTTGACAAATTTGTTCAGGATGGGATTCTGAATGGGCTTGTGCATTTTGGTCAGAATTGGGTAAAATATGAAAGAGCTTTAAGAATATGAATATTATATGTATCGATGCTGTCCATTAAAAAAATATTTAGCAGGTATAAGTGTCCTCAAATCCAAAATCTTTAGATTGTTTTTTGATTTCACACTCTGTAGAGTATTATAAGACTTTGCTTGACATGATAGTATGAAAATCCTAGGAGAAGTATGAAAAGTGATGATTTCAAACTATTATTAACTGTAAATAAACTGTGCATTTTTTAATAGGACATGTAATGGGAAAGTTGTTCGCACTACTGCAAGGAATCAAAAGAGTCCAATTGCATGTTCCCAAGTGGAATTATGTAGGGGATACACTTGCTTTTTTTGCAATAGCGCCCCCCAGTGGCCAATCGACACCTGGCTGGATTATGTCATAGGGGGCGTGCACTTGTCCACACCCAAGAGGTTTCGTGCAGATCGACCAATGGTAAGCCTGTCAAACGCGTGCCGATCACTGATTGGCCGATTACGTCAGCCATTTTGGAAGTATGGAGTGTCTGCTTTAGGACCTGGTTCCCAGAGGCCCATAGATGATGTCTGCCAAGTTTCATGTGGATCGGCCAATCTGAGTGCATGGGGCAAATTTTTGCATGTTATAGCGCCCCCTAGCAGGTGAGGTATGGCAACCTCTGCGAGCTGCCCCAGACCCTCACAGGGAAGCTGTCTGTGAAGTGCCATCTCATTACATGCAAGTTTTCTTAAGTTAGAGCTCCATATGCGCAAAATTTACTATTGAATTTACGCCTCCTCATTTGATTGGCTTATACTGACTAGGTAGTGAAGAAATTAGCATTTTTGTTGGATAGATTTTAAAGTTCAGACTCTTCTGAACGTTTTGATACCACATATGTGCATGTATGTGAAAAATCCAGGGACTAGTTTGCGCTCAAATATGTGTGTGATTTTGCACATTATGCAAATTAACTCGAAATCTAAGTGGGCGGAGCTTAATGGTTGTATATTAATTGTCCTATTGAATTTAGTCAAGGAATGTATAGGAACTGGAATTTTGGTTCTAGGACTTACGGTGTAGGAGATATGGACAAAAAGTCAATATGGTCTGCTATAGCGCCACCATCAGGCCAATTTGGGTCCCTGTATGGGAATCTGGTCCTTGGAGTTAACTGAACCTTTTTGCCAAGTTTGGGGTTTCTAGGCATTACGGTCTAGGCTGCACAATACGTTTTAGGTCAAAAAATGGGACAAAGAATAATAATAAGAAAGAAAAACCCTAACAATTACATAGGGTTCCCACACTATGTGTGTGTGAACCCTAAAAAATCCTAACAATTACAATAGGGTTCCCACACTATGTGTGTGAACCCTAATAATAATAATCGGAACAATTACAATAGGGTTCCAGCACCGCTGGTGCTTGGACCCCTAATAATAGCAATTACAATAGGTTTCCCACACTATGTGTGTGAACCCTAAAAAACAAAAAATATATTTACAAAAATATATGTGACAATCATTGGCAGTCATAGAAAGGTCTTATGAACAAATTCTAACTTGTAGATTTAGATTTTTAATTTTAGTTTGTAGGAATGCTTAAGTGGTTATCCATGCCTGCATGTTTCACTGGTGAATGAATATGAGATGACATACAAGTCAAAGTGAAGTCTCCCAGTCATCCAGCAACCAATCAGAGAATGCATAAATACATACACGAGTTCCAGATTTAAAATAAAGGTCTGGCTAAGTCTGCCAGGAAGCTACAATTGGCCTGAGGTCTGGTCTTTCAGCAGGACAAACTCCCAAGTATATCTCAGCATCCATCAGTGGGTTCATGATAAAAGAATCAAGTTTTTATCATGTCCATCTGAATCTCCAGATCTGAACCCTACTGGAAACCTGTGGAGTGAATCCACAAGCAAGGACCCAGGACTCTGATCTAGAGAGATTCTGTACAGAGGAATGGGCCCAGGATTCTGATCTAGAGAGGTTCTGTACAGAGGAATGGGCCCAGGATTCTGATCTAGAGAGGTTCTGTACAGAGGAATGGGCCCAGGACTCTAATCTAGAGAGGTTCTGTACAGAGGAATGGGCCCAGGACTCTGATCTAGAGGTTCTGTTCAGAGGAATGGGCTCAGACGCTTGTCCTGGGCTCTCTCACTCCATCTAGCATTACTGGTGTATGGCTGCTGTTATGTTGACTTAGGGAGGCTGGAGGCTACATAATAAAATTCTAAATGTAGGATTGTCTCACTTTTTATCTGATTTTGAGAATGATGATCATCTTAGTCATTGACATTTCACTAGAAGGTTATTAAGATTAGTTCTAATCCTAATCATGAAATCAGACTTTTAAACTCTTAAGGTAATATTATTAAGTTATTTTCCATTTATGAAAATTTTCTTATGGAAAAAACATTATCTTATATCCAATACATTTGGGGTTAATAACAACTAATAACGATATAATCTTTTTTAACACTAGAAATTAACATCTTCATATCAACCTCTGAAATAGGCCTCTCTCACCTGAAATAGTCACTACAGACACAAAGGACGATCTTGTGAGCACTGATCTCTACATCTTTGAACTTGAGGATCACGTCACAGAGTTTTCCCTCCAAACGAAGATCGTTGAAGGCAGTACAGGACATAGCACTCATTTTGCGCTCCATGTGACGTTGCCCGTGGGACACCTCTGCTTGCTCATTCATTGTCACCAGTTTTGGACACGTGTGAGTTTAGCTAGGACTTCCTTCAACACTGTTAAGATTGTTAAATATAATTCTAATAGCCACATAAGACTCAAGAGAGTTCCGGAATGAATCTCTATTACATCATAGTAACTCTATTTACATCATAGTAACAATATGTTGATGAGGTGAGCTTTATGTGCTTCATAAGGTCTGTCTTGAGTGCCTAATTTAAGGCAATGACAGAGTACACATTTCATGCAATAGCCAGTGCCATACTTTCACATTGAAATCACAGTTACAGTTAAATGGGAGGGGAAACATATGTTTTTACAAAATTCCTAACTGTAAATACAAGTTCAGTGTTTGTAACAACCAGATGAAGCTTAAAGGGAACCCTGGCTGGTAACACTTGTAAGCCTTAATATGCTGTAATTAAATTATTAAGACATGTTGTAAAAAAAATCACAAAAGCAGCAGATTTATTTACAAATCAACGCTTTTATTCGAAATATTTGACATATGGGCGCAGCCATGTTTTCTGACGCGCAATGCCTGCTGGGTAGATGACGTCAAATGGTTGCAGCGCGCTAAACTTAGCTACCTTAAAGAAAACCAAGCCACACTGTGTTGCCGTTGGATGTTATTTCCAGTCGAAAGGCAGTGGGAAGACTGATATTAGTCTTCACAGTTTTCCCAAAGATAAAAATTTGTGAAGCAGCGTGTGGACGAACACAGCTACCAAAAGACCCGCGGCTCTGCTCACTTCAGTCCCGATGCGTTTGAGTCATTCAGTAGACCCCAACTGGTGAGAGAGTTGACGGATGCTGTTGGTTTTAAACATAGACTAAAACACAGTGCAGTGCCCACAGTTTTCCCACACAGAAAGTCCAAAAGCCCCAGAATGTGGAGCGAGAACCGCACGAAGAAACGTGAACATAAATATGCACTGGATTCTCTCCTGGCGTCCCGGCAACAACGTTTACCGCTAACGTTTACTGCTTCTCCCTCGTTTACCGCTAACGTTTACTGCTTCTCCCTTGTTTACCGCTAACGTTTACTGCTTCTCCCTCGTTTACCGCTAACGTTTACTGCTTCTCCCTTGTTTACCGCTAACGTTTACTGCTTCTCCCTTGTTTACCGCTAACGTTTACTGCTTCTCCCTCGTTTACCGCTAACGTTTACTGCTTCTCCCTTGTTTACCGCTAACGTTTACTGCTTCTCCCTTGTTTACCGCTAACGTTTACTGCTTCCCCCCTCGTTTGCGGATCCTGAACTTGAAGGTACAGCATTAGCGGTCATTGATAAATCTGACGATCTGCTAGATACGAATCAATTACAGATAGTCGAGGAGTCCGTAGGTGTACAGTGTTCTCCATCCAAGACGGATAACGCAACTCAAACAGACATGACTTTTACATCAGATGTAGCGGCCAAAAAGATTAGGGTTAATTAAATGTGAATCACAACATATTAGCCTGTCACTAATCACTACTAGACATGTATAAAAGAAAGCCCTGTGACCTTATATGCGACGTCAATCTTCAATAAGAGCTCGCTACACGTTATTAGAAATACCGGTAAGACAAAAGTTACGGCCAGTCACTGCAACCATTTGACGTCACTACCTGCTGCGCCCGTCAGCAGTTATAAAAATGGCGACCTACGTGCAGCGGGATTTTACAGAAAATCTAATAAATCTGCTACTTTTTGTGATTTTTTACAACGTGTCTTCATAATTTAGAGTAATTACACGATATTAAGGCTTACATATGTTATCAACCGGGGTTCCCTTTAAAAGTAGCTTGTAGTGTCTTTGGCCTATGTTATACTTTATGTAATGATTTCAACTAACACACACCACAGCTTTGCTACCTCTGGACATAATGGTTGGCCCCTGTCCGCAGACACAAATATTTTGCATTGAAATACTTTAAATTAGGCTTTTGATTGTATTATCTGAATAGAAATATTGGGTGAAAAGAATGTGTGGATCCATCGCGGGGATAAAATATTTAGGGGGAAATACTGGTCAGCGCGGCCATACTGGAAGTCATATTTTTCATAATTAGGATAGCAGTACGTTTTAAAAAATGTCTGCTTATTATCCAAATGTTTAATCCGCGAGAAAAACACCCGAGAGCGTGTTGCAGTTGGCATCCGCACTGCTAGGTATTGGAGTTTGTTTATTAATGTTCTGGCTGTATATTTTCCCTCAGCAGTACTAGGCGGTGCCTCAAAACGTAAACAAAGGGGAGAATTAACCAAGCGGGCTGCTCGCCTTCGAAGTCCACCCGTCTTTGAAGAACCAGAACACCGTACCGCGACACACTCCGTTCTACCCAGCAACAAAGCGGCGGCGTTCGGTTCCTCCGAAAACTGGGACTTTTATCCGCGCGAACGGACCGAGCCCGACGAGCCCGACGAGCCCGACGAGTCCTGCAGAACCGTGCAGAGCGCGAGGCTTCGCGCACCCGGTGCAACGTCGCCCTTTCCTTCAATACGGTTATACAACAGAAAGGAGCAATAACAAGGGTGTGTGTGGTCCAGAGGCGGTCTTTGCATAGAGGCGTGGCTAGGCAACTGCCTTGGGCCCCTCCCACTGTAGCCCACTGTAGGGGCCCCCTGATTAGCTGACTTCTTTCTCGCATATTAATGTTGATGGGCCCCCTAGTTAAATTCGCCTTGAGCCCCCAAATTGCTAAGTCCGCCACTGGTGTGGTCTGAGCTTAAAATACTGCGTGGAAGTCCGATCAGGAATAAAAAAGCGAGCCGTTTGACTGAAGGGATGATGGGCAATGAGAGGGAGGTGAGGCGGGACCCGCTCCAATGCAGAGAGAAAGAAGAGCGTACATTTACCACTACATTTACCAGATCGTACATTTACCACTACATTTACCAGATCGTACATTTCCCAGTGGATTTAATTGGGTTATTAATGGTTTCAATCGTTTTCATATTTTGCGGTAAAACAAAGTTACTGCCGTTCTCTACAGCGTTGAATATAAATAGGTAGATAGATAGACCTATTAAGTTTTTTCTAGGGTCTGTAGTTGTAACTGGTGAATCCAGGGACGGGTGAGGATAACATTCGCGCCAGGGCTGAAAAGGTTGAAGATGAAGTTGTAAACGCTTGTCGTTTGAGTCTACCCTGTGCTTTAGCCCATGTTAGAAAATAAAAACACGTGAACCCTGGTATTTTTACCATTTTCGCTGCTGATGTATTTATTGGTTCATTAAGACGTAATGGTTTTGACTGAGCCATCTGGAATGGCGAAAGCGGCCTCTCGCGTTTAAGGATCTGGCTCCATACATTGAATCCATTGACAGAGCCCGTAAGGTGACATCATGTAAAAAATAATAATAACGCGTGGCCACGACTTACTAACGCGTGGGAACGAGATACTAATGTCGCCTTTCACACGCGGCAACAAAGTTTATTTTTTCACAGCAAAGCAAGCAGATCCCAGGGATGTTCGCGAACTGACTGCCCAAGGAAGGTAAACCTGGCTTTATATAAAGTAATACTTAATTATCTTGTTCACACACGTTAATTATCTCGTTCGCACGCGTTAGTAAGTCGTGGCCACGCGTTATTATATTTTTTACATGATGTCATGTAAAAAATACACCCATGACGTCACATGTCCCGCCGTATACCCATGACGTCACATGTCAACGCCCCGTATCCCCATTACGTCACATGCCCCTATGTCTTCTCACCTTTTTAACCCCTGACCCATTTTCATGCCTGGTTTATAAAAAGACACGTTTACTGTGACGACGGCAGCACTTCATGTGTGAGCCCATGCCGCTTAAAGCACCGCGATAACCGTCGGTGAAAAGTTGAGAGCGCATTTCAGAGTTCCCAACGCACCCAAATTTGCCCCCGCGCTGTGAAATCTCGGTAAAGCGAAGAATGGAATTGCGCCAAGTGACATATGAAACTCCTCCTGTTGTAGAACCCCCTCCCTCCACCAGCCCAACCAGCGCCACCCTCACAGCACCATCCTCACGCCTCCATCAGCGCGCAGGCTCCCTCTCCCCCCGACGTCTGGCCATCTTAACGGTTCGTGTTCTGAAACAAACCAATGCTTCAATGGACGTGGTTGTTTTGACCTATTTCTTTGTATTATGACAGAGACCGAAAAAAATCTCGAATCACAATGATACCAAATTTGCACTAAGATTGTATTTCAGCTACTTATTTAAAATTATACGGTTTCCATAACCTACAACAATTTTAATAGTTTTAAGACATGGTTTAAATTGCTTTTGTAACCACATTGTGTAGAAAATGTATTTACAGTATTTAGAGGCTATGATATTTACCCTTATATGACCCTAGTCATATAATTCCATGAGCAATTATTGTACCCCAAACAAAGCAGTATAGAAGTTAGCATGACTGGCAAAAATTTAGCCTGTATACATTCAGTTGTTTATTTCAACTGTATTCTACTCTATCTCCATAGTTCACATTCCTGTTTGATAGGCTTTTCGCCCACACACCCTTATCGCTGCTGGGGAGACCTGCCATTTCTGTGTCTCACAAGCGGGTCTATCTGTGCATGTCAAAACAAAATTTCAAAGGAAGCCCCGACCACAGTGGTTCCTTGTTGACAGCTTGTGTCAGTGAGCTGTTTAAGGTAAAGGACAGAAGCATTGCTGCTTGGAGATCTGTCACCACACAGCCCGATCAGCGGTCCAGCGATAGAGTAAAGAGGCTCTCAGTGAAACGGTGCATTAGTCACCTGACACTGGAAGACCAGAGAAATCAGTGGACTATTAAATGGATTTATGGAAGATATTGAGATTTTTTGCAAAGATGGCAGTGATCAATTGCATGTAAAATGATTTTCAGACATCACTTTGCTGTTTGCAAAATATTCCATTCTTGAGACATGGCATAACAGCAAATAATAAAACCATCAGTTAACTAACTTAAGAGAGCGTAGCATTGTCTGAAAAAAGATTATTAGCATATAAGCACAGCTATAGAGCAGGAGGGCAGTTATCTGCTCTGATAAACAAATTATTTGGTGTATTTAGTTGGAAATAGGCTTTGTCTTCTAATGACCTGGTATCATGTTTTAATGTTTTTTTCCTGCATGTTTCCAACATGATGTAATCAGATCTACCTTTAGACAGTTGACACGTTGCGTTGCCTCTGCATGGCGGTCATATGCCTTCTGATATTTTCACGCTGTAGACAATGAAAATTATGTAAGCAATGCAGTTTCAATCAGCAATCATGTTTTTGCTCTTTCTCATGGTAGAATTTAAAGAAGCTCTCTGCAGTTGTAACTCACAGATATTATCAGTCATAGTGATCCGTACCCCAGTGTGTGGGCACGCACCTCACCCTTGGCATCAAACAGATTCACTCAGCTTCTGTCACAGAGGAATTACATTTGTCTTTGAAGTGGAAGCGTCCATGTTTGCTTCTGGTGCTTGATTAAACTTTATTTGGTTGCAGTATTGCTCTTTTACTGAATATTTCAGTGCTTGTGTATTTGTTTTTAAAAATGCCAGTGGATGTCTGTTTCATTTAGGAAAGACAAGCCATTAAAGCAGACACTTTCTGTCAATTAGTCTCTGTTTCTGCCAAGATGTAGGGACACACAGGAGAGAAAAAATACAGAAAATTGTTAAGCACCCTCTCAACATCTCTAAGGCTTATCATGGTTTACCATGATGACAGAATGTAAAGACTGCACAGAGGCATAATTGAATTCAGAGACTTCTATCTACTACAATAGCAAATACCTAGTAATCCCGTAAGTATCATAAGACACTAAGTACCACCAGCAGTGTTATGCTTAAGATATGTACAGTGTTTATATTATCATTTGTTATATTGTGGATGATTTCTTCATGCTTTTGTTTTGCCCGATTTTCTGCTTAATCGTTCACAATACAATCAGTGTAATTAGCAAAAGGAAAGCAGTGTCACCTTCTGAAAAAGGGGCTGCCGTTTCTTTTAAACAGTGAATTACGGGTTTGCAAGTTCTGTGTTGTAACCTACCAGTGCAAGTTCACTAGCTCGAGTGTGTTGGCCAGTTTCTCTGTGTAATTGCAAACACACTGCAAGCTATTAAACACAGGCATGGCCTCTGGGAGAAATGCATACATGCGTGTCAAATAAATGCAAAGTTTTATGCTGGTTCTTTTTGCATTTCTTAATTTTTCTTTGTGACAATATGACAATAAAGTTGAAAGTTGAATTGAGTTCTAGATCTCTTCCATGCCCCCTTTCTAAGACATGTGTGTGTTTGTGTGCGTGTGTGTGTGTGTGTGTGTGTGTGTGTGTGTGTGTGTGTGTGTGTGTGTGTGTGTGTGTGTGTGTGTGTGTGTGCGCGCGCGCGCGCGTGTGTGTGTGTACCTGCACAGGCTGTGACTGGCTGCTGTGTTTCAGGATAAACACAGAGCAATAGGAGGAATCATGGTAACTCTCAGACAAACCCAGACTGAACTCTGCATCCCCTCAAATACACATTAACATTCACCTCCATCTGGCCTATAGCTCAAGTTATATATATGCTGAAGTTACCAAGCTCTGTCTTGTCAATAATTTAGGAATACAGTAATCACAAAACCAAAACAAAGCAAACAACACAAAACAAAACATAAAGACAAAGAAGCAGAAACAGAAAAAAAACAAGTAGAGAACAGAGTTCACATCGAGATTTTTATAGCTGAATACCTAGATTCTGCATTTTGTCAGGTAGATAGTTAACATTAGTGCGTTTTAGTTAACATTACTAGATGAAATCGCGGAAACGACGATGGAGATTAAATGTGGTAGTGCATTGGCGCCCCCTTCTTTCAAGAAAAACATTGAAAAACAAAATTATCAATATTTTGGGAGTTATTTCAGGCCCTTAGATTATAAGATAATTTGTACTTTATATACTGTTATTCATTTGTTATTTAGAATCACTGTTATTTGAAAGAACTGACTATTGACATTCTCGTAATGGCTTCTAAATTGATCATATTTGAACGTAACAGTTCTACAGACGCTTTTATTTTGAAATTTGGTTGGGTCACACTACTTCCGTATTGAAAAGTCACCAAACAACATGGAGATAACAGTAGAAAGTGTGCGTCCTTTAGTGGACTAATAATAGTGTTATTTTGAAATATTGATATTTTTAGCAACTGTTCAGGTAACCGCCATACACTGCGACAAATTATCTGTAGCCACTACCAGGTATTATCTGAATAAGCAAGACATTAACGTATATGTGCCCGAAAATGAATGGCATTCTTAAACTTGCTATAAATCAACTAAGAAGGGAAATTACCAAGCAAGAGGTAAGATATCAGTTATGAGCAGAGTGTAACTTGCATTGTCTTGCTGGGAACAACCAATTAATAAACAGTACAAATAAACTTTTCTGCTACACGATGATATATTTTTTACGGAATTATTTATTTTTTGTCATACAACAAAGTGTAGTATAATTCATTATATAACAAAATACGTTTGGATTTTAGACTTTACACATCTATCTCTGTGTGTAGATGTGCTGGCCCTAGCATTTTTTAATGTATAGCAATATTCTCTCAATAATGCGCATAGAAAGATTTCATACATTTAAAAATGCAGATCAGAGTACTTTTCAGATGTGAAATCAAGGTATAGTAGCACAGTATTTGTTTAACGTGAAGTTCGCATTTGGGACATAAATGCAAAAAGCTGCTTCTTGATTTGATAAGCAATCACTATTTTTATTATCTGTACTTTTGCAGGCTTTGGTCAAATTATCCTGTCGAGCTGTAGGTGGCGCTGTTGTCCCTCGTGCAGACGACGGTGTTACAGGAGAGGAGGCAGTGAGTCTGTGGTCTCAGCACTTCCTGCAGCATGGAGTCTCTGAGCCTCTCCTCTCCAGTCACTACATCATCGCTCATGTACTTGGAAATAAAACAGTGAGTCTCCCTCATGCATTTCCCCACGAGTGCCCGTGCAGTGGCGTGGGTTTATTGTTTTTTTTGGATCTCGACCCTAACCCTAACCCCCAGCACACTGGATGTGAAATGAAGCAGTGACTACGATCGTAAGGTCAGAAGGTCAACTCTGATTTGTTTGTATTTGTTTGGGTAAACTCTACAGAAATAATTTGCCTTTCTGCTCTCTCCCTGCACTCCACTTCACTTTTAGAAGACCATAAATAATAAGAGCATTTACTGCTCTCTTGTTTCTGGCCAGCAGCGCCTGTGCATCATAAGAGCGAACACAAGGTCTGGCGTTGATTTGTAGCATTTGGAGACTGTTGCTGTTGTCTTTTAGCACATGGACAAAAAGAATGATAAATAAAGTCAGTAAAGCAGGCTAATTCAAATGCTAGAATAATTAATCAAAGGCATAACTAAACATTAGGTTTGCTAATCTCTTAAATATGAACTTCTTGTTTAAAATTATTTTTCTTTATTTGGTTGGTAAGGTAGTTAGTAAGGTATATTATTCAGTAAATTCTGTTAATTATTCAGTAACCACATTGAAACTGTTGTCACTGCTTTGCATCCACCACTGAATGAATGACAAATGCTTTCAGTCATGAAGAAAAACCTGCTGAGCAGATAAAGAATTCTATGCAAAATGTAGGTAGAGATCAAAAAAGCAAAGAATGCACTGGCTAAACTCAGTGGGTCAAATCAGTTGTAAATCAAGAGCTGATATCGAACACATTTTTCTGACTCATATTGCAATTGTAAATGAAGTTGCACCTGTGTTTTGGAATTAAAGTTCCAGCCCTAAATGTGGAAGGGGCTGGTCTGGGACACCAGACCTCACGGCTGAGCCTTCTGGACATGTTGGGTTCTGGGACACCAGACCTCACGGCTGAGCGTTCTGGACATGTTGGGTTCTGGGACACCAGACCTCACGGCTGAGCGTTCTGGACATGTTGGGTTCTGGGACACCAGACCTCACGGCTGAGCCTTCTGGACGTGTTGGGTTCTGGGACGCCAGACCTCACGGCTGAGCCTTCTGGACGTGTTGGGTTCTGTTACACCATACCTCACAGCTAAGCCTTCTGGACATTTTGGGTTTTGGGACGCCAGATCTCACAGCTGAGTTTCCTGGACGTGTTGGGTATTGGGAGGCCAGACCTCACGGCTGAGTTTTCTGGACATGTTGGGTTCTGGGACACCAGAGCTCATGGCTGAGCCTTCTGGATGTGTTGGGTTCTGGGATGCCTGGCCTCATGGCTGACCCTTCTGGAGGTGTTGTGGGCTTAATTCAGCAAAACTTCAACAAAGGGAGTTTGCCTACCCGTTGACTTCTATGAAGAGCTTGTAGTAGATTCTAGTATGAAGGTAGTGAGCTAAGTCCTACATGACACTAGTGAAGTCCTCTTCAAAGCTCTAATGGGAAAGGATATTTGATTATATCTTATAGCATGGTGTTACTATGTTTAAAATGCAGCTCTTTGGAAGTTCTGCATTTTTATTAATTGTTATTCATTGCTACTTTGATGTTAGCTCAGTTAATTGTTCAAGTGAAGATCAAAAGCAGCGTGTTTGCTACAGTCTGGCAGATAGTACATAAAAACAACTGTAGATTTCTGGGGCAAAATCTTATGTACAGCTGAGATGAACATCTCATACCAGAGTGAAGGAATGTGGAAGGTGTGTAGGTGGGGAACTGTTCATGGTCAAACCTATGTCACATGATTTGAGACACGGTGGCCCAAGCATGTGTGGGTGTAAGAGGAACTGACTTACTTGTTTTTGACACCAGTAGCAGGGCAAAATACAAAATGACACAGAAGCCTTTTATATCAGCCACACCAGTGAATACACTCAGGGGAAGTTTCTTAGTGTAAATAAACAGCTCCTTAAATTTTCTGTTCATTTTTCTGAATTTTAAATTGATTATTGGTCAGAGATGCCATGCATGTATGAATCTACAGGGTACCTTTGAAATGTAGACATTGCTTGGCGTCTACGTGGCTTAACAATACAGATATAAATTACATTGATTGAAAGCGAATATTTTGAAAATCAAAACCATGGATGTTTCACTGACACAATGTGATGTAATATGGAGTCAAAAAGCAATCATTTTACTGTTCAATTACTTGTGGACACTCCAGACACAGATTGTATGTGAATATAATAATAATAATAATAATAATAGAATGAAATGTACACTTATTAACAAGACAACATGCTCTAAGTTTGGTCTAGTCTAATCAGCATATGACTAATCTATTAAGCAACTGATGCTTATTCTATTTCTAGCTTGTAAACATTTTTAAACATTAACAATGTATTTTATTGTGGAGGAGTCTGTGTACAAACATACTTTATGCATAGAACCTCAGGTTTTATTAATAAAACCTCAGACTGTATGCATGAAACCTCAGGCTTTATGTATAAACTTAAGGCTTAAATTTAATTGGTTTGCCTGTCTGAGTCACTTTTTCATTTTTATAGTTTAGATGAGTGATTCACTGTGTATGTTATCTTTCTGTATTTATCCATTGGGAGGACACATATGCATGTACTCTTTCCAGCAAACATACTGTGACCTAGTCAGGCACAATTACTGCCTGTTTGCTTGGAAACTTCTAGGAATCAAATTATGTTTTCCACCAGTCCCAGTGCTTTGTTTTCCTAATTTGTTCTCTCTCTCTCCCTTCCTCCCTCCCTCCCTGTATCTCTTTGTTTATCTGTCTATGGAAGCTGGAGTGTGTGGAGAGAAGAAGACTGAAGGAAACTCTGACTGATAAGGAGAGAGAGAGTGTTTGGAGATTATGTTCCAGACGTCTCACGAGGTACCACCATTGCTGTTCTGGATGTTTCTGTGTGTACCCTGGTAGTGTAGTACAGACAGCCCCGTCGACAGGGGGGGACAACCGGGTCTGTTGTCCCGGGCCCTAGGGCCAGGGGGGCCCATCAAAGAGCCCAGCAATTTATTTTTTATTTAAAGTCTATAATTTTTAAATAATCTTGACATCTTTCATTAATATAAAATTATGTACTCATAATAAGCTCGATGGCTCAAATATATATGTTTTTTATCTATCTGCATATTTTCCATTAAGTGCATACACCCCCGCCTCCCACTGGAAAATGGTTTGATCCAGCACCGACTGTAGCCGGCCGGTATCCGCCCAACAGCGGGAAATACAGTGGTGGGTAGTTAAAGTAAATACAGAAATCTGGAGCGCAGAAAAGAAAGGAAAAACATTTACCTGACGAATTTTAAAGTTGCATTGTGTTCCAGGTTTGAAAAGTGCTGGAACTTAGGGTAAAGTACTTGAAAATGCTTGAAATTGTAACTACTTCGTTTCACAACAAATAGCTGTCTGACTGAACAGTTCTCGTGAAGACGTTAAGATTGGGCGTTTTGAAAATAAACAACCATTAAATAATGTGATAAAAAGCGAATTATTTCGAATCATTTCGAGTATATGTATAAATATTTAACTTAAGTAAGTTTAACGTGCTGGAAAATATTGAAATGGACCTTTAAAGTGACGTACACGTGCTTTAATTCCACCTTATAAAGGTTTATGAACCCTACAAACATGACTGTTCATTGCGCTGAATCTTTCTTGTCCCGGGCCCCAGCAAGACTGTCAACGGGCCTGAGTACAGACACATACTGATAATTACATTATAGGATCTTGAAGAGTGGATTGGAAAGAGTGGAAAATCTTGTCTTAAATCTTGTGGGTTTCATTTTTTCTGTGTGTGTGTGTGTGTGTGTGTGTGTGTGTGTGTGTGTGTGTGCGTGCGTGTGTGTCGGGGGTTGTGTGTGGGGGCTGACATGCTGAACTGTGCTTCAGAATGCCTGTACAGTACGTGATTGAGGAGTGGGACTTCAGGGACCTGACTCTGAAGATGAGACCTCCAGTGTTCATCCCACGTCCCGAGACAGAGGTCCTGCCTTCCACACACACTCTTCATCCATCCACACAGTCTTGATCCATCCCCGACTCAATTCCCGGCATCCTGCAGTTCCCTTCATGGTGTCATCCAACCAAGGATTTTCACATGTAAATGAACTAGAAATAAACCCAGGACACTGCGGGACATGAAGAGGAGAAACACGCACGTACACACGGTGTGCATGTCCATGTGTCGGGCTTGTGTGCAGGAGCTGGTTGGCTTGGTCCTGGAACATCTCCAGTCAGAGCAGATGAAGGCGGGGGGGGAGGCTGCTGTCCTGGAGGTGGGCTGTGGGTCAGGTGCCATCACTCTGAGTCTGCTCCACGCTGCCCCTCAGGTTGGGTCCACCACCCTTCAGGATCCTAGTATCCTTTTGCCTCTTGATGTGATAAAGATATATTGAAATATTTCATTCCACATTCATGATGTGTGTTAAAGTTGTGGCATATGTTTCCTGTACTTGTATTAGAGAGAAACGTAAGAATAAAACAAATACATAATAATAATAAAGCTAATACATAGTAATAAAAACGAATACATAATAAAAAATGTAATAAAAAGCATACTTTTTTATCACCATAATTGTGGTTGTATTTAATGGTTGTATGAAAAATATTAATTCTTTAATGTACTTTCTCTAAGCTCAAGGCCATTGCGTTGGACAGAAGTCATGAAGCAGTGTGTTTAACAGAAGAAAATGCGAACAGGTGGTTATAACCTCTGGATGTGGGGGTGAGTACATGCATGTGATAAGGTTTCACTGATGAAAATATACTGTGTGTGTTTTTTTCTTGGTTTTTTTGTAACAGATTGGGTCTTCAGGACAGACTGGAAGTTCGTAAATTAGATATTATGAGTGGTAAGTGGATTAAGTACATGACATGCTGTTGCATTTGTGTAGACTGTGATGAAAGGTTGGATTCCTTTCCTCTTTCCTGCTACTAATCCTATCGGTAATTCCTGTCACTAACCACTGAAAGACAAAGGCTCTATTTTAGCAGATAGGATCAAGGAAGCATTTCTTTTTTCCATGGTTCTCATATAACAGACTTTTGTCTGGTCTTTCAGACACTACGGTTCTCGTATTTAACTATTTATAATATTAACATGTGAAAAAAAAGATGTAGTCAATATATCATTTCACTTCTTTGAAATTATATTATTCAATAATATAATTTATTATATTATTTTATTTTTTCTTTATTTTAAAATAGAAATTGATAAGACACTTGAATAATCTTATAATGGAAGTATTAGATATACCGGTTACATGCCTGATTTCACTTGCTAGGATGTTTTCTTGAAGTAAAAGGACCACTGTCCCACCTGACCACTGTCCCGCCTGACCACTGTCCCGCCTGACCACTGTCCTGGATGCATTTGAGTGGTCACACTGTTGCAGTGACCAGAGCCTGTTGGCATGTCTGTTCTGTGCATTAACACTGCCAGCTTTGAAAATACTGTGTTTCAATGTGTGTGGGTGTATGTGTCCTATTCGCAGATGCGGGGTTGATGGTGAGGGACTACAGTCCTGTTGACGTGCTTGTTAGTAATCCACCCTACCTGTTCACTGAGGATATGACGTCTCTGGAAGCAGAGATACTTAGGTATACACACAATGGACCACACGTATATGGACTAAGACATTTAGTGACTGATACATAAACATTCAGATGTACTTCCAGTGCCTACATAAATGAGCCTCTGTGATCCTCTGTACAGGTTTGAAGACCACTCAGCGTTGGACGGTGGTTTGGATGGAATGTCAATAATCAGACAGATTCTAGCTGTAGCACCACAACTCCTAACCACTGATGGGTAAGAATGTATCTGTGTGTGTGTGTGTGTGTTCAGGTGGGATGCGTTTGTGTGTGTGTGTGGTTTTTAAACGAGCCTTCTGGTAGGTCTGTTACACAATGAACATGAGCTTGTGTCTGTGGCCTCGAAGAGCAGTGGTGTATAAATAGCATGCTCAAATCTCGCTAAGGAGCTTTCCCAGCACTTCTAAAACACTTCAGGGAATCCGGTACCACTCACAGAGTATTCCAGGGACCGGGAGTCTTTCTCACTAATTCCCCCTACGGCAAACACAATGATGAAGAGTTTTCAGTAGACTTTGACAGTTAAAAAGCAAGGCTTGTGAAACACATCTTCTGTTCCGATGACATTGAGAATTTTAAAGAGGGGCTAACCCCCCGTTGGAGGTGTAATAAGCTTGGAACACTTGTGTTGAGGAGAAAGTATTTGAACGTGTGCAGAAGTGTCATGTTCTCTGTGGTACTTTTCAAACATTTCTTTGTGTGTATGACCTAGTATACATTTATTACTGTGGACTAGTTAATTCGCTTAAGCTTCTAAGATCTACTTTTCATTCGTGTTGTGTCTTCTATATAATTTAACCAAAAAGCCATCATACTTAATTCCTCTGATTTTGACCCCATATTGTATTTAAGACCTTCTTTCTGATAAAAAAAAAATCAACCTCAAACATGAATTTTTTCGGGTGTCGTTTCTTCACTCTTTTGTCTGTCTCTGCCTCCCTCTCAGTCGGGTGTTTTTGGAGGTAGACCCACGCCATCCCCCTCTCATAAAGAGCCTTGTAGAGGAACAGATAGAAGGACTGCAGTATGTGGGAACAAGCTATGATCTTACCACCAGGTCAGAATGACTAAAAATCACACTTTTAATGTAATAATAGGTGTGTGTATTGAGTATATAGGTATATTTATCCTGAAACTATGTTATGTTGCATTATGTTACTGCAGCCAAACCAGACATTTGAAAACATCTTCATCAACTAGTGTTAAATATTTGCACCATCCTTTCTGGTAGTGTTTCCCAACTAACATTTTTGAGAAATGTTTGGTTGTGCTGTGTGCTGCCCATGACTCTGCACAAGTGTCATATGAGGCCAGTTTTGTGTGACAGCTCCTTAGATTAGCACCCTTGAGACGCACCATCTTGCAGAGGTCTCAGTGACTCCTAGAAACACCTGCAGAATGATGCAATAACGTACACCTTTACACCACACATGGTTTATTTAAATCCACCAGCCAATAAATAGAATTATTATTATTTCTACGCAAAAACAACTCCCTTCCAAATTCCTGGTTTTCTCATAACATTATTAGATAATATTCTCCAGTGTCTAACTGTACGGATGAGCACCACTGCATTGATTCTGTGTTGTTGTTGTTGTTGTTGTTTTTCTAGGCCACGGTTCTGTGTCCTAAAGAAGAATACTAGGTAGTCTGTTGAAGGCCGGGTGTCTGAGTGGTCGCTTCGGGGTTAGAGCTATAGACTGTGTAAGAGTGAAGTCCAGGCTGAAAGAGCAGGGGAGATGACGCACACCGCGGAGGAGAGCTGATATGCCTGTCTGGATGGACTCTGAGGATTTGTTTTACTGGCCTTCTGCTGGGGTCCAAGGCATGCACCCCCCCCCCCCCCCCCCCCCAGTACTGATCATTCTAGAGCTGAGAATGGTGCAGATTGTAATTCTACAATTTTACAGTGAAATTGCAGACCAGCCATGTGACTCCATGTTACTTTTTTTATCATGAAGGGTACTAGACGATGCAAATGCATAAAAAAAAATTTATACTTTGAAGCTATGATAACTAAGGTACTTAGCAGGGGTTTCCAAGCCCTGGAGAGTTGCACAGTTTTGTTACAACCCTGAACTAGCACACCTGCTTCTGATACTGAGAAGCTACTGAAGGACTTTATAACCTGCATCAGGTGTGTTGGATTAGAGTTGGAACTGAATTCTACAGGGCAGCAGATCACCAGCACTGCGCTTGTCCACCCATATTCAACAGCTTTTTATAGTAGCCATCACTGGACTTTATGCAAAAGTCCAGTTTCTATGGAAATAAGCACCGCCGATATTCCCATGGCTGCTTTGCTTCCTGAGTGAGGTCATCATCCTGTTCCTTTGACCCGGCTGTGCGTTCCATGGTGCTTTCACAGATGGAAAGGGTAGTTCTGCAGATACTCGAGGAGTGGGTTTGGTAGAGGCAGCATTTTGGGGCACTTGGTGGCTCTGTTGATGGCCAGTCGTGTAAGATGCTGTAAGGAGGGAAAGGCTTGAGGCCTGTTCAGTGGGCGTTTGAGCTTGAGAAATACGCTGCAGTCCGGAGGCGCCGGTGGGGCCGTGGCGTCGCTCTCGTCCTCGCCCGCCCCCTCCTTGCCCTTCCCGGAGCCCACATAGTGCTGCACGAGGCTGGGCACGTTGGGGAAAGAGTGGAGCCGTGGCCTGGCCGGAGAGCTGGAGTCCAGGCGGAAGCGCCCGCGGCTGTACTCAATGCGGACATTGGTGGGTCCGCGGACTGTTTTGACGGACAGGGTCAGCATGTAGAGCGGGTGACTGCTGTCCCGAACAAGGAATGTGCCCTCTGGTGCCCCCTGCAGGACGGAATGGGCCTCACCAGCAGTGATGGCACCCCAGTACCATCCTGGGAAAAAGAAAAAAAAGTGTAACCATTAATCACTAGTACTGAAGGAGAGAACACGAATTATGTTAAACAGTAATGGCGATCTTTCACCATTCAATTTCCATGTCTCTGCTGGTTGTGTGATGCGATTGTATTCTAGACTCTAGATAACACTCATAACACTCATATGTGTGCTGTGCCATTGTTTCTTAACACATTGTTGAGAAAATAAGTTTTTTGCTTAGCAATAATATTAGCAATAGTATATTTTGCTCATTAGTATGTGTGATATTAAAATTAGATATGATTGCTGCATGATATGTTTTAAAGCTATACATTTTGAGAAGGGCAATTCAGCTTTTAGTTGCATCAGAAAATTCAATGGTCTAAGACAAGTGTTAGACTCTTGTGAAGTGTCTGTGAAATATGTTCTACACTGATAAGCTCCACAGAAGGTGAATAGCAACAATTGCCTGTAATGACACCTTATCAGGCTGAGACACTGGGACCATGGAAGAGCACTGAGGGGGTGGAGCCATACCATATATAACTTACATGTTACTAGTAACTTTCAGATCTCTCTGGTGTACATGTTTGGTGTGTGTGAGATCTCCTGAGATATATCTTAGTTATAATAAAGGCCTTTTGATATTGCTATAAATTTGGTCTGTTGTTCCTGACATCCTCCTCTGCATCAACGAACACGCTGGGCTAAAGTGGTTCAAAGAAGTGTCCAGCCCAACAACATGTACATCTAGCTGTAAATGTCCTCGCTTGTATGAATTTTAAAACGATCTGGTGTTTGCCTGAGCATGTCAAGGGTTTGTACCTGATGCATCAAGATAACAGAATGTGCTGCCATGTGGCTTTAGTAATTATTACATTTAAAATTTAACTAGGCTTCTCATATCTTTCCATTCAAACGTAAAATACAGATGTACTCACCCCTGGACGCAGAGAATCATCGTGAGAATCGAGCCTACAATCTGATTCCTAAACGATTTCAAAGTTATTGTGGCTGTTGTTGCCGTTAGTTCAAAATTCACTACGACCGCGTTTCTTCTTCACGCCTAAACGATCCTCGGTACCACGCTGTCAACTCCCTTGTGAAAATGACCCACGTTATAAAAGGACGCTTTAAATAATTACAAAAGGATCTAAACTGCATGAATCGGCAGCATACATGGTTTGGGCAAATGAAAGGTGTCACGCCAGTTAATATCCTAAACCCCAACACGGTAGGGTTTGGCTTGTTCAGTTCGACTGAATTCCAGCGACGGCGTTTCTCAGAACCAGCGCGTGTACCAGCTCCTCTGACGCGCTCGGCAGCCAGTCCCACAGACCGTGTGAATCTTTATTTCTAGGATACTACTTCATATCGTGTTTTTTTACAAGCTCAGAAGACTTCAGCATGGTTTTCTTACAGTGTGGGACCCTGCTTGAGTTTTTTTTTTTTATAGATAATGATACGATTGCGGGTATTACCTAGGGATTTGCCGCGAAAACGTTCTAAGAATTTCCAGGCATAGAGAGAAGGTACAGTAGAGGTATAGAGGCAGGTAGCCTGCCGTAAAAAGCACCCCCTTGTAACTCGGTCTTTGTTGATGGTAGGTCAAATTCACTTTAGAGTTACATAGTTAAGACCAATTCTTGTTGATTCTATGAGTTTCATGCATGTAGCACCACTGTAGCCAAATTGGGGGGGGGGGTGTCTTTTACGGCAGGTGGCCTGCCGTAAATAGCACCCCCTTATAGCTCTCACTTTTTGTTTGAATGTTGTTGATTCTAGCTCAAAATAATTGTAGCCATATAGACACAACCAACCAGCTTTACAGATGCAACACCATAACTTTAATATAAAATGTATATGCATGTCAGTTAGAAAATACAGAATAATAATTTTATAATTATATCTCAGTATTAAATACACTGCTCAAAAAAATAAAGGGAACACTTAAACAACACAATATAACTCCAAGTCAACCACACTTCTGTGAAACCAACCTGTTCAGTTAGGAAGCAACAATGATTGTGAATCAATTTCACCTGCTGTTGTGTAAATGGAATAGACAACAGGTAGAAATGAGAGGCAATTAGCAAGACCCCCCCTATAAAGGAGTGGTTCTGCAGGTAGGGACCACAGACCACTTCTCAGTACCTATGCTTTCTGGCTGATGTTTTGGTCACTTTTGAATGTTGGTGGTCCTTTCACACTCGTGGTAGCATGAGACGGACTCTACAACCCACACAAGTGGCTCAGGTAGTGCAGCTCATCCAGGATGGCACATCAATGCGAGCTGTGGCAAGAAGGTTTGCTGTGTCTGTCAGCGTAGTGTCCAGAGGCTGGAGGCGCTACCAGGAGACAGGCCAGTACACCAGGAGACGTGGAGGAGGCCGTAGGAGGGCAACAACCCAGCAGCAGGACTGCTACCTCCGCCTTTGTGCAAGAAGGAACAGGAGGAGCAGTGCCAGAGCCCTGCAAAATGACCTCCAGCAGGCCACAAATGTGCATGTGTCTGCACAAACGGTTAGAAACCGACTCCATGAGGATGGTATGAGGGCCCGACGTCCACAGATGGGGGTTGTGCTCACAGCCCAACACCGTGCAGGACGCTTGGCATTTGCCAGAGAACACCAGGATTGGCAAATTCGCCACTAGCGCCTTGTGCTCTTCACAGATGAAAGCAGGTTCACACTGAGCACATGTGACAGACGTGACAGAGTCTGGAGACGCCATGGAGAGCGATCTGCTGCCTGCAACATCCTTCAGCATGACCTGGTTTGGCAGTGGGTCAGTAATGGTGTGGGGTGGCATTTCTTTGGAGGGCCGCACAGCCCTCCATGTGCTCACCAGAGGTAGCCTGACTGCCATTAGGTACAGAGATGAGATCCTCAGACACCTTGTGAGACCATATGTTGGTGCAGTTGGCCCTGGGTTCCTCCTAATGCAGGACAACGCTAGACCTCATGTGGCTGGAGTGTGTCAGCAGTTCCTGCAAGATGAAGGCATTGAAGCTATAGACTGGCCCGCCCGTTCCCCAGACCTGAATCCGATTGAGCACATCTGGGACATCATGTCTCGCTCCATCCACCAACGTCCAGGCCTCCATTGGTTAATAAATTTGATTTCCATTGATGATTTTTGTGTGATTTTGTCAGCACATTTAACTTTGTACAGAACAAAGTATTCAATGAGAATATTTCATTCATTCAGATCTAGGATGTGTTATTTGAGTGTTACCTTTATTTTTTTGAGCAGTGTATAACAGGATCCACTGCTGTCAGGCCTCGTCAGTACATGGTTTTTCTAACAGACAAACAAGCACAGCACTCACATACAACCCAGTATGTGTCGAACACAGGACATACCTATCCATGCCTTCATTGCAGCTGTTGTTGATGCTATCAATCAATCAAAACATTACTTAGTAAACGTTGGCATATTAAAGTCACTACCTTTTGGTAATCACATCGCTGAAACCATCGTTTTTGTACATTATGCAAAACTACATTTTCCTGTGGCGCCCCCTGCATCATCAATCATCAGGTTTTTACACTCACACAGACACCGCAAATTTTTATTTTAGAACGAAAACAGTAAAATAAGTATTAAAGGAACAAATAAAAACCAGATGAATTATAAATATTACAGTATAACTAAATATATTGCTCAAAAAATATTTAAAAACTATTTTAGATAAAGTAGTGCAGAGAACAACTTCTAAATAATAATAAATAAATATTGGTGTAGTGAGGTGGAGGGATATGATGGTGTAAATATTAATAATAAATAAATATTGGTGTAGTGAGGTGGAGGGATATGATGGTGTAATGCTGCCTCACTGGAACGTGATAAGGTTGAGAATGTGTCTTCTGGTGGACCAGGATGTGTAGAAACAGGATTTAAATATATTTCAAAAGTGCATCTGAAAGGAACAGAGGAGTAAATATGTGTTTTAATATATATTTATTAAAAAAAACTTGCTGAGCTAAGCTAATAGTAGCACCTACTAGGATTGGGCAGTATGATGACAGTATTGTAAAATTGTGGCAGTATATTAACCACGTGACGTGACGCAACGTGCCAAATCTGTACTTTGAAAAATTTGGCGCATTCATTAAAAATATCTGTGGGCGGGGTCAGCAGTTGGAGTTCACTGATTGGTTGTGGAGTGGCGGTTTTCACTAGGATCATACAGAGGGGAAAAAGCCATAATGACGACGAGTGCTAGTTATGAGTGAAGCGAACTGGTTTCAAAGAAAAACACCACTGCTACAGCAACATTTTGGATTTGTTTCAAATTAAAAGGGAGAGTCAGTAAACCTATATGAGTCAGTGTGTAAGATCTGCTTATAAAAATTCTCCGCCAAAGATGGAAACACATCAACATGCATTCTCATATTAAAACGAAGCTCCCTTCAACAACATACAGTATAGTGTAATTCACCATATTATATTACCTTTGGTTTCTTCCTCCTCTTTTCTCATTTTTCTCCTCTGGGCACCAGAGAACTTCGGTCTTTTTGGCATCTTTCCGGAGAGATGTCACTCACTCTGATGTTGTTTTTTCCCCACAGAGAAACAGTAACGTGGTGCGCAGAGCAAACAGGTTGAGGGTCCTGCGCTGGTGATGGATATCGTGTGCTATTATAATTATTAATTTGACTAATTATTAAACAATGAAGTTGTGATTATGTGGACTTTGCTTGTTTTCATATTTATGAATTGTTCATTTGTGAATAAATAAATAAACAAATAAATATACAACCTTGCTACCCATATCCATATCCCAACATCACACACACCAAACAACTTCTCTTCAAGTACTATCCTTACCCCACCTAACATCAGCCCTTCTTAGCCACACCCACTGACTAGATCTCTCAGCTACTGCTGAACAACTCCTCATCAATGCTCTCATCACACAGCCTCTAAATCCAAACTCAGCCAGCAGTCTTGTGGCAGACTTCGCCACAAAACCCCTAGCCCCTACCTCTACAGGTCTAATATATGCTTGCCAGCCCCGCTCTCTTACCTCAGCCACCAAATCTGCATACTTCAACCTTTTCCTTTCATATGCTGCATCAACTTCATCTTCAAATGGAACAGTTAACACTATGAAATACACTATCCGCTTACAACACAACATCTGGCCTCAAGGTTGTGACTACAATACACTCTGGGACCTGTAGCTACTTTACAGCCTACATCAACCAACAGTTTCCAATCTCTTGCATCGGCCCACTTACCGCCAACTTTTGAAGACTGCTGGCTCCTTACTATGCTGCCCCTCACACACAAACCTAATTACTCTATTGGAACTAGCAACTGGCATGCCATTAACTTCCAACCGCTTCTTATCCAGTGCACCTGCCAATGATTTGAGTACCTGATTATGCCTCCATGTGTAACGTCCCTGTGACAAACTCACCTTACATGCCGACAGGATGTGCTTCAATGTACCACTTCCTGCACATAGCTTACAAGTTGGATCCTCACCTAACCACTGCCCAAGGTTTTGTGGAGTTGGAAGCACATCATAGGTAGCTCCCACAAGAAATTTTATACGGCTTGCATCCAATGCCCATAACTCTCCCCAGGTGATTCTCTTCTCCACACTGTCCCATTTCATCCACTGTCCTGCAGCTTTTGCCCGTCTTACTTCCTCCTCCTGCTCTCGAATAAACCAGTCACCATTCGCCTTCTCTTAGGTGATGTGGCCTTGCTGAATGCCCTCCATGTATCACCTGACCCTAGTCCTTCCCTCTCATTTTGCACCTGCTCTACAACATCTCTATGCTCCAATGCCCTCTTTGCTGCCTGAGTTGCCTCTTGGGAATTCCACTTTCTTCCTGTATGAGTCACTGGTGCCGCTGCTTTGATCAGTGCATCTTTCGACTCTATTAACAACATTCGTAGACAACAACATTGGTATATCTTTATCTATAAAGCAATACTTGGCAAACTTCCAATATACCTTTGTAATCTTCTGTCTGTTAGCTCTGGTCCATATCAGCTTCACTCTAACAAGTGGTTGCTTTTTAATGTACCACGAGTGTCAACTGAATTAGGAAAATTGGGGATGGAATAATCTACAAAAAGTGCTTAAAATAGAAACACTCATGTCCTTAAATAGATTTAAAGCTGCCTTAAAGAATGTAATGATGGAGACTTGTGCTTGTTCTTCTTGAGACCTTTTGTATTTTTATATTGTATTTTGTATTTTTATATTGTATCTGTGGTTTGGCTGCTACCTTGGCCAGGTCTCTCTTGTAAAAGATTTTGAATCTCAATGGGAATTCCTGGTTAAATAAAGGTTAAATAAAATTAAAAAAAATTTCTTGGCCTACCTTGGCACATTTAAACTCCTCAACTAAGCTTGTTAGTGGCAGTTCTAGCACTCCTCTCCCAAACCATGCCACACTACTAAGACAATGTGGAACCCCAAGCCATTTACTTACAGCCTTATTAACAATCCTTTCTAGCCTCTCAACTTTAGTCATCAGAATATCATACACTGTTAGTGGCCACTTTAGACGAGGCAACAATCCAAACTGCAAACACCATAACTTTAATTTACCTGGCAAAAATGACTTTTCGATACTATTAATAGCCTCATCCATTTTCTTCCTTAAGACACTCGAGCCCCACGTCCGCTGCCTGTGCGTCACTATCAGATACAGTGGACTGGACGACACGAGTGAAAAGTGAAGCCTCCGTGAGTCAGCTGCCCTCTAGTGGCTGGCTGCAGTACAACTTTTAACCCCGCCCATTCCCATGTAAGTGAACGGGCCGGACAAGAAACTTTGAATTTTTATTACACGTAAAATAAGTTTTTTGAGCAATTATATTTTATATGTGTCCGGCGGCCATCTTGGTGGCTTCAAAAGTTCACAATGGGAGTCAACGGCGACGTACTGTCCATTATATATACAGTCACTGGTCACTGTGCAGAGCAGATATTGTGGATGAAGATGCATGTGCAGAACACAGCTGCACACTCAAACATTCTTCAGACCAGCACCCGTGTAAGGCACGACGTGGCACAAACCCAGTCCTTTCACGACCGTGTCTTCGCTTTCTGAACAGAAATGACCACACAATAGTTTAAAATCACTCAGCAGACAATCTGACACATCACTTCAGAAATTACAGATAATTATGTTAGAGAGGCCTATATTGTGCTTTTAATATGAATTTCAAAGTAAATTCACGCGTTGTCACGTACTTTGTCATGGAAGCCAGGGTCGCCGTCATGGGCGGCACGGGGCGGTGGCCACGGGCGGCCACTACGGGGGCGGCGGCCTCGGGAACACTGGGGGCAGTGTTCGGGTGTCACCGGCGTCTGAGGGACGGGCGGCGGCGTCTCGGGCGGCGTCTCGGGCGGCGTCTCGGGCGGCGTCTCGGGCCGCGTCTCGGGCGGCGTCTCGGGCGGCGTCTCGGGCCGCGTCTCGGGCCGCGTCTCGGGCCGCGTCTCGGGCCGCGTCTCGGGCCGCGGCACGAGACGCGGCATGTGCGGCGGCTTCACGGGCGGCGGCTTCACGGGCGGCGGCTTCACGGGCGGCGGCTTCACGGGCGGCGGCTTCACGGGCGGCGGCGGCTTCATAGCCGGCAGCGGCGGCACGTGCAACGCCGGCACGTGCAGCGGCGGCACGTGCAGCAGCGGCAGCACGTGCAGCGGTGGCACGTGCAGCGTCATCAGGGGTGGCGAGGTCACGGCGAGCCGGGTTTGCCCGCGTGGCATCACGGGGAGCCGGGTTCACCTGCGTGGCGGCCTGGGGAGGTCGAACACAAAAGCTAAAGACATATTCCCCATAAAATTACCTGTCTCCGCCCCTACTACAAATAGTTAAAATGTAACCGAAGAGCTAGGATACCATCTCAAAGGAACTTGAACTTACGGTCATCAGATGCAATTGTAACGAGGGCGTCCTCCGGACCACGGCGGCGGTACGTGCAGCGATGTCATGGCGAGCCGGGTTCACCCGCGCGGCGGCCTGGGGAGGTCAAAGACAAAAGGTAAAGACATATTCCCCATAAAATTACCTGTCTCCGCCCCTGACGTAAAACAGTGCCGCTTACTTCATGATAGTCATTTTGGATAAATCATTTACACATTCTATTTTGCAACAACCTGAATTGTAATTAGACCTACTATAAATAGTTAAAATGTAACCGAGGAGCTAGGATACCATCTCAAAGGAACTTGAACTTACGCGCTCCAGACGCATTTGTAATATCATGACCGGCACCCTCTGGACACGGGGCGACCACCCGTACTGGAGGAAATCGAAGCATTCGTGAAGGGCGACAAAGGCACGGGCCGCGTTACGGGCGGCTGCGTCACGGGCCGGGTCATAGACCTGTCTCTGCCCCTGACGTAAAACAGTGCAGCTTACTTCATGATAGTCATTTTGGAAAAATCATTTACACAGTCTATTTAGCAACAACCTGAATTGTAATTAGACCTACTATAAATAGTTAAAATATAACCGAGGAGCTAGGATACCATCTCAAAGGAACTTGAACTTACGGTCATCAGATGCAATTGTAACGAGGGCGTCCTCCGGACCATGGGTGGCGGCCCCGGGGACACGGGGTGCAGCCGCGGGCGGTGGGCATGGGCGGCTGCGTCACGTGCGGATGCGTCACGGGCCACGTCACCGGCCTCGTCACCGGCCTCGTCACGGGCGGCGGCGGTACGTGCGGCCATGTCATGGCGAGCCGGGTTTGCCCGCGTGGCGTCACGGGGAGCCGGGTTCACCTGCGCGGTGGCCTGGGGAGGTCAAAGACAAAAGCTAAAGACATATTCCCCATAAAATTACCTGTCTCCGCCCCTGACGTAAAACAGTGCCGCTTACTTCATGATAGTCATTTTGGATAAATCATTTACACATTCTATTTTGCAACAACCTGAATTGTAATTAGACCTACTATAAATAGTTAAAATGTAACCGAGGAGCTAGGAATTAAGGTACCATCTCAAACGAATTTGAACTTACGCTCATCAGTTTCCTCACGGCCCAATTGATTACGTATATCCCATGAAACATTGCTCCGCAATCATCAAAAACGTCGTCCGTCGTTTTAAACAGCGGCCGCTCCTTTTATAGTCACTTTGACTGTGACGTCACCAGTGTTGTCAGTAACGCGTTACTTAGTAACCAGAGACCGTACGTGACTCCCCGATCCGTACACTCTGCCCGATCCGTACCGAGCATGCGCGAGAACATGTGCGATTGGCCCAGGGACGTATCGGGCAGATATTTTGCGCATGCGTTAACGACACGGGCAGATATTTTGCGCATGCGTTAACACTTTACGACACTACTGGATGCGAAGTAGTAAACGGAGTGTGTCATTGTGAAAAAATGAAGGATTTTAGATTTTATGGCGAGTTAAAGGAGTATATCTCCCACGGTTTATTCAAACCGAGTTGTGATAAAAATATGCGACGCGAAATTCGTCGTGTCTCTGAAAATTTTATAGTTAAAGGTAAGTTAAATTCAAACCATGTTCTCAAGTTAACAGTCGGTCCTGTCGTGGAATCCCTGATAGCACATATACGTCTCCAATACGTCTGGAAAAGGTCGTAACATCTTAAATGCGTCTGTTCCATTTGGATTGATCTTACATTGGTCTTATTATCATCGTGTTGCAGACGTCTACGCATATACGTCTTCCTTACATCTTCACCTGATCTGCAATTTGACAGCTAGCACACTTACATCTCCAATACATCTGGAAAAGGTCGTAACATCGTGTTCCATTTTGAATTTAACCAATTTAACCACGCCGCCTACTTTCGTATTGTAGCAGCGAAACACCTCAACAAGATTGTTGGAATCTCCGTGGCGAGTTTAAAGAGCTAGCGCGAGCTAACCAATTAACGGACACTCAACTGTTTTGTGAGCTATAGCCGATGACACCGACTACTCCTGACCTGTTCACCGTTTACAAAAGTAAGTAACTTTGCTAACTGGCTAACATTTACTGTCTGTGGCCAAATTTCCTGAAGAACACTACCGTTCGTTTTTAGGAGCAGTTTTTTTATATTCATAGCTAGAAACTTGTCAATTCATACTAACAAATACAATTATATTATTAATTTAGCATTAACTGGCTGCCGTTTGTGACGTTGTTAGCGTCACTGTTAGCATATTGCCTTAAGAATGGTTATCGCCGGCTAGCCATTAACCTAGCCTCATTTTAGCTTTGGCTAACGCTAGGAAACACACTTGGCTTGTCTTGGCCTGTTGTGAATAAGTTTGAACAGCCGTGAATACAAATATGCAGAATCAATTGAGGCACTAAAGGGCCAAAATGATCAAAATTAATTGTATTGGCAAAATGATTTAGATCATAGAACTAAATCACATGCTGAGATTAGCTTTGTGTGTGTGGTCTTTCATGACGAGGCTGAAATTTGTTCCTTATTCGCCAGTGTCTTATTCGCACTTTCCCACCTTAAAAAATAATGCGGTAGTTTCATTATGTCGCCGCGATAGAATGTATTGTACATTTCTATGGCTGTATCTCCTGATTCTTACATCGTCTCCGGGATCTGACAAGCTGGTTTGGTTGACCACATAAGTGACTGTATAAATCCAGAAGAAGAAGGTTTTTTACTGTAGAATATTTTTACAATCATCCCGTGAAATTGGCATGTCAGGCGATAGAATGTAATGTGCATACAGTGCATTGGTCTTAGTTTCTATGGCTGTATCTCCTGATTCTTACATCATCTCAGAGATCTGACAAGCAGGTTTAGTTGACCACATAAGTGACTGTATAAATCCAGAAGAAGAAGGTTTTTTACTGTAGAATATATTTTTTTATTGACCTGTGAAGTTGGCATGTCAGGCGATAGAATGTACTGTGCATATAGTGCATTGGTCTTAGTTTGTATGGCTGTATCTCCTGATTCTTACATCGTCTCAGAGATCTGACAAGCAGGTTTAGTTGACCACATAAGTGACTAGGGCTGGACCCGGATATTCGGTCATTGAGTAGGTATTCGGTTTTTAATTTTGGTATTCGAATATTCATGTTTTTTTTTTGTTTTTTTTTTCTTAGCTCCGCCTCACTCTAACTTTACAGTTCCGTTCAGGTTAATGGCGGTACAGTGGGGAAATTAAGTATTTAGTCAGTCACCAATTGTGCAAGTTCTCCCACTTTAAAAGATGAGAGGCCGATAATTGACATCATAGGCAGACTATGAGAGACAAAATGTGGAAAAAAAATTGAGAAAATCATTTTGTCTGACTTTTAAAGAATTTATTTGCAAATAATGGTGGAAAATAAGTATTTGGTCAATAACAAAAGTTCAACTCAATACTTTGTTGTATATCCTCTGTTGGTAATGACAGAGGTCAAACGTTTTCTGTAGGTCTTCACAAGGTTGAAGCCCCAAAGCATGATGTTGCCACCCCCATGGTTCACAGTTGGTATGGTGTTCTTTGGATGCAACTCAGCATTCTGTATACTGTTAACAACTTCAAAAAGGTGCCATTAATACAGGTAATGAGTGGGGGAAAGAGGAGCCTCTTAAAAAAGAAGTTACAGATCTGTGACAGCCAGAAATCTTGCTTGTTTGTAGGTGACCAAATACTTATTTTCCACCATTATTTGGAATGGAAAGTGTGAATAAGACACCGGCGAATAAGGAACCAACTTCAGCCTCGTTCTTTCATGTAAGGTTTTCAGTCAGTTTGCCAGTAGATGGAGGCCAAGTATTACCATACAGATATTATAGTGACAAAAGACATTTTAGTGAATGAAAAGGTTCATTTCTAGTCAGGCAGTGCACTTTTTGTTATGAGATGTAATTGGAAAGTTATTGACCTCATTGATCTCAATCATACAAGACCCATTACTTGTCTGTATTCTGCACAACAGGATTGCAGCATGAGTTTTTATAATTTAGGTTTTTGGGTACTATAGCGACCCCGACAGGGTCATTTATGTCATGTCTTTAATGAACTATTATATATTTAATCTTTACACAACTTTTTGGGTTTTAGGTAATCTGCATTGCAGCTCATGTATTCACAATAATGAACAGCAATGCAGATGACCTAAAACAATCCAGCAAGTATAAATCAGAATCAGAAATACTCTATTGATCCCAGGGGGAAATTGCACTTGTTACAGCAGCAACCTATATAGGTATAAGCACTCCCAAGAAATAATTTACAGCAATAAAGAAAATTGCAATATGCATATCTAAAGATACAAGGACTTATAATACAAAGCAAAATATAATATATAAAATTATATTATACAATAAAATATGACTGTACATGTGGGCGGTGTCATGTGATAATAGAGGAATTGTAAAGTCTGATAGCCACTGGTAGGAAAGACCTCCTGTGGCGTTCTGTAGTGCATCTAGGCTGAATGAGTCTTGCACTGAATGTGCTCCTATGGCTCATCACTGTGTGATGAAGAGGGTGGAAGCCATTGTTCATGATGGTCCGCAGCTTGGACAGTGTCCTCCTCTCAGACACTGCCGTCAGAGAGTCTAGCTCCACACCCACAACATCACTGGCTCTTCGGATCAGTTTCTTGAGTCTATTGGCATCTGCCACCCTCAGCCTGCTGCCCCAGCATGCCACCATGTATAGGATGGTACTGGCCACTACAGGCTCATAAAAGATCCTCAGCATGGTCCTGCAGATATTGAAGGACCTCAGCCGCCTCAGAAAATAGAGACAACTTTGGCCCTTCTTGTAGAGGGCGTCGGTGTTCTTAGTCCAGTCCAGTCTGTTGTCGATGTGTACGCCCAGATATTTATAGTCCTCCACAATGTCCACACTGACCCCTCTGATGGAAACAGGGGTCACCTGCATTTTGTCCCTCCTCAGGTCTACCACCAGCTCCTTTGTCTTCGTCACGTTGAGCTGTAGATGGTTCAGCTCACACCATGTAACAAAGTCGTTCACCGTCGCCCTGTACTCATCTTCATCACCCCTGCTGATACATCCAACTAGTGGAGAATCATCAGAAAACTTCTGGAGGTGGCAGGTCTCTGTGCAGTAGTTGAAGTCAGTGGTGTAGAGAGTGAAGAGGAAGGGAAACAGAACAGTTCTTTGTGGGGCTCCCGTGTTGCTGACCACTCTGTCTGACACACAGTGTTGCAGACGTACATACTTTGGTTTGCCAGTCAGGTAGTCAACAATCAAAGATGATTAAATATATAAAAGTTCATTATCTAGAATGCCATATATTAAATCTTGAGGCAGACAAACTGATATGACAGAAGTATATGATCAAATATATATAGTTTATGTCTCTCCCATAAATATTCTGGATCCCTCTCAAAATACAGCTATAAACAAGATTATCACAAGTAGCATATGACAATTGACTCCAAACATTTCATGGTATAGTGACTAACAATGTTCAGAATGAAGATCAAGATGCATAAAACCTATTATTTCTTTGTCAAAGTTAAAGTAATCACCAAGTCTAACATGGCAAGATTATTAACTACAAGTCCCAAAGTACTTTTTTCTAACACTCAATAATTGTCTCTTTTTGTGCAGGTTGACTTGCAAGACAGGTGCCGCCTTCATCCAAAAAAGGTATGAATTGAAAATGCAAAAGTTCCTTTAAATGGTTATGACAAAACAGACTGAATATGACAATGTTTTGTATGTTGCTTTATTGTGTAGTATGTCTTGCAGAAAACCATCTTATTGGACAATTAAACGAAGAGCGAAAGAATGGGTTGATAGAGACATACAGTCAATTCAGGCAACAGAGTGGGGGCAGAGCAAAATTTAGAAAAAGAAAACAATACAATAGGTCTAGATGGCGATGATAACATGGAATTCATGGACTGCCAAAGTACTGTGTGTGAGACAGTGACTATGGTTCCTGTACTAATGATTTATCTGAGTTTAATTCTGGATCTGACTCTGAAACGGAGTGTGACTTTTTACAGGATGAACTTGCGAAATGGGCAGCTGAGCACCACATTACGCACAATGCCGTAAATGCCCTGCTATCTGTCCTTGGCAAGCATCACCCAACTTTACCTAGAGATGCTAGGACACTATTAGGTACAGTGAGGTCAGGTGAGTTTGCAATTCAGGAGAAAGCTGGTGGTCAGTACTGCTACTTTGGTGTGCTTCACTCAATCTTGCACATTCTACAAAAAAAACAAGAGGTTACCAAACATTTGAAACTTCAAATCAACATTGATGGGCTGCCACTTTTCAAAAGTTCACCAACACAACTATGGCCGATTCTTGTAACTGTTGTAAACTTACCACACCATGAGCCTGTCACAATTGGACTGTTCTGTGGTGCAAGAAAGCCTGATTCTGCAAGTGAGTTTCTGGATGACCTCGTATCAGAGATAGTTAAACTGGAAGATGGGTTTGACTTTGAGGGAATCAGGCTATGCTTAAAGGTCTCCTCTGTGGTTTGCGATGCACCGGCACGTGCTTTTGTTAAGTGTGTAAAAGGTCACACAGGGTACCATGGGTGTGAGAAATGCACACAGGACGAAGTTTACATGGACAACAGAATGACATATCCAAGAACGGACATGCCACTCAGAACCGATGAAAGTTTCAAAAATAAGACAGATTCAGATCACCACCTTGGCATTTCACCTTTAGAAAGAACATCTTCAGGAATGGTATCTGGGTTCCCTCTTGATTATAAGCACCTTGTGTATTAGGTCCACCTTGTGTATTAAGTTAGGTCCTCTCACTTGCAGGCTGTCTGGGTTTCAGCAAAATCTATTAACAGAACGACTGCTGGGTGCTCAGAGCTGCGTGCCTCTAGAGTTTGCACGTAGACCAAGGTCTCTCAGAGAAATTGACAGATGGAAAGCCACAGAATTTAGGCAATTTTTATTGTACACGGGTCCTGTTCTGCTCAAAGATGTACTGCACACCGCAGTGTATGAACATTTTCTGCTTCTGTTTGTGGGAAATTTCATACTTAGCAATAATAGCCTGATCGAGGACTACTTGGGCTACGCCAATTACATATAGGGTCTTTTTGTGTCTCATTTTGGAGAGCTGTATGGCCCTAAATTTGTCTTCTACAATGTTCACAATTTAGTGCATCTTGCACAAGATGTAAAAAACATGGTGCTCTCGACAGCTTCAGTGCTTTCCAATATGAAAACAACCTGAATAAAATTAAAAAGCTCATTAGGAAACCTAGCTGTCCTCTGAGTCAGATTGTAAAGAGACTATCCCAGAAACCATGGAGTGACAGCATGGAGAAAAAGACAAGGGTGACAAAAGAACATACCTCTGGTCCTCTTTCACCACCTTCCTGTGGTGCAACACAGTACAAAGAACTGGCAACCTCACTCTTCACTATCAAACTTGACCAAGCCAACAGCCATATATATTTTTTTAAGGTTATTTGTAGATAGTACTGCAAGCTACACATCAAAAGGTTCGGATATGTTCTAAAATAGTAATATACTTTTAATATTTTGTGATCAACAATGAGATCAAAAATAATTTATTAGATCATAAATCTAATTTTCGTATTACCTAATTTTATGCCGCAATATCTGATAATGAAAAATTGATGTTATAGATAATCATTATTCTTGATGCGCTACATGTCATGGTACAGAGGGCCCATACCGTGAGATGTAGAGCATCAAGAATAATGATTATCTATAACATCCATTTTTTTAATGAAAACATTGATTTCAAGCTTTTGAATGGCTGTCTAGATGGAAGATTATTTATTTAGGTATTATCCGACAGAACACATTTAATTTTCGGGTCTGGGGTCTGGCTTCACAGTACAGCTTACAATGTACCTCATAAGGCTGGGCGATATGGAGCAAAAATAATATCTCGATATTTTTTAGCTGAATGGCGATATACGATATATATCTCGATATTTTTTCTTCCCAAAAGGTAATAACAAAGAGGCAGTAATAAGTCAAATCTACGTCCCAAATGAGTTGCGCGAAGAAGAGAGGCAGGACAGGGCGGAAGTTGTTAAAAGAGAAACTCAAGTAAATTCACTATTCACAGTGTTGTGCGTGACCGAGTTCAAAAGAACGCATTCATTGAACACGCTCATTTTTTCGTGAACGTTGAACTGAACGAAACACATTTTTAAATAACTTGAATGTGAATTAGTTCACATTGTGTCATGAACGGTAGACATCACTGTAAATCAGGGGTAATCAATTAAATCTTTCCGCGGTCCATTTTTGGCAGATAGCTCAGACCTTAGGTCCGGGTCCGCGGTGGCGAACGAAAGTTGTTGAGCGGGGGGGGGGGGGGGGGGGGTGTTGGCGAACGAATCAGGGGCCGTATCAGGAATGTGATTGGGTCCGGACAGGACGGCGTTCGGGTCCGGATCCGGACCGCGGTCCGCCATTTGGTGATACCTGCTGTAAATGAACGTTGGAATTTGTTTCCATTGAAAACTGAGTGACATCTGTTTTTTCTTTTGAAACGCAACGAGAGAAAGTTCCTCCCTTCTGTATTCTCGCTGGTGCCGCTTAAATCATGCATCACCAGACAGAAATGGTTTTGACGTTGTGTGCGCAATGCATTGTGGGCAACGTAGTGTCCGCATGAGAATAGTTAACATACTGGCTAGTTAATAACATACTGGCTTCCGCACGACCTTACCCGTGATGAATTGCAGCAGAGCGGGGTAGGCATAGCACTTATAAGAACGTATAGTGATTTCTAGCTTGTAGTTGTCACGTCTGGCTCCGCCCCCTTCTAGTCTTGTCGTTTTTATGTTTTCCTTGTTCTTGTTACGCCCCTCTGTTTCAGCTGTTCCGTGTTAGCTTGTCTTAGTTTTACAAGTGTGTGTGTGTGTGTATTGCCTATGTCCAGACTATACCTTGAGGGATCATTGTCGTTTCTTTAGCTCCTAGTTGGTGTGTATATGTCCAGACTATACCTTCAGGGATCATTGTCGTTTCTTTAGCTCCTAGTTGGTGTGTATATGTCCAGACTATACCTTCAGGGATCATTGTCGTTTCTTTAGCTCCTAGTTGGTGTGTATATATAGCCTATGTCCAGACTATACCTTCGGGGATCATTGTCGTTTCTTTATTTCCTAGTTGGATGTGCACGGTATTCACGCCTTATCTGTGATTCGTGGTTTTGATTAGCTTCGTGTTTGTGTATGGTTAAAGTCTCTGTTCCATTTTCAGGTTCGTAGTGTTTTAGGTTTTCAGTTCATGTTTGGTCTCCGTGTTCTCTAACGTGATATCGTGCCTGGCAATACATGTATGTTCTGTTAGACTTCGTGTTCATGTATGGCCGTTACTTGCTTCCCGTGTGTTTGTTCATGTCAGTGTATGTAACAATTAGTTGTACTCTTGTGTTTGGTCTAGTTTTGTGCCCTTGTCATTTCCGCTGCCTTTCAGTGTATTAAGCGTTATTTCTCTATTCATCATGCCACGTCATTCGTGGTCCACTCGCGTGTCGTCTGCAACTGTAAGATGTGAAATAAAATCTAATGAGATTGTACTATCTGCTTCGCATTTGTGTCCGCCCCTTGATTGCGCAACAGCCAAATCGTGAAAAAAGTATTTGAATATCTCACGAAAAAAAGTAAAATTAACTGAACTTTGAACTATTTCATAATTAAAATTGTGAACTTTGAACGTGAACTGTTCATGAAATACTTCCACACTACTGATGTAGCTCCTCGTTTAGGAACTAAATCATTCACAGTGTGAGCACTGCTGCTCTCTCCGCTGTTGGCCATGTTTATTTTGCGCGCTGCACGCACAACCTGCGTCCTTGCGTCATAATGTCGCGATATTGCGAAATCCTATCGAATAAAGAAATGTACCGGTATTTTTGTGAACGATATTATATCGCCCACCCCTAGTACCTCATAGTGGAGTTTATTAAGGAGGGGCAAACTGGACCAGTGGCAAAGTCCTGGTACATGGATGGGTTCTCCTGGTGGCCTCCCTATAAAGATCAAAGCCGACTTTTTAAAAAGTGTTAAAAAAGCTGAGGTTCCCCAGCCAGATAAAGGGTGGAAAAAACACAGTGTGCGAATCCTTTATGAATCAGGTAATAAAGACATGCATATGTTAACATATACAATACAAAATATTATTAGGACCTTATCATAGCATGACAGATGGTTCTTTTTCATGGCTGTCATTATTTCCCCCCAGAATCATTTGATAAGGTTTTTTTCTAAATGGAAAAAGTCGTGCTATACATCAGATGTTAACTCTGACACAGAGGTTCTAGGAAAGAGAGTCAGCAAGTAAGCTGTGCATTCTATACAATTAATGTTTTAAAACAATTCTGTGATAGAACCAGTTATTAACATACTTTTACTTGTAGAAGAAAAGTATACTCTTCATCGGACAAAGATGAAATGCCACCTATGAAAAAACAAATTCCTTCTGCCCCAAGACCCCCAGCCCCACCACAGACATGTAGATGTCACAGTGAGGTGTGCCCCCTACTGGCCGCCTCCGTCCACAGCGGCTGTTGTTGTTGTTTGGTGACGTCATGTGCGTCCCTCAGGTGGGCGGAGCCCGTGATCCGTCTTACCTGAGGGTCGTTTGTTTGCCTATATATGTCTTGTCTTTGTACCAGTTGACCGCTGGTCATTATATCCTTAATTTGGATCTTTTGCACGGGTTTTGGTTTGCACACTTTCTATTAAACCATCCTTTTTCCCCTGAGACTTGGTGTGATCGCTTCCTTTTAGTTGCTCACCCCTGCCCGTCACAGAATGACCAGCCACCCTTCGGAAGCCGCCAGTCTCTTTTTCTTTCTCCTTCGTTCGTGGTCATGTCTCGTGGTAAGTGTTTGTCTGCGTGGTGTTTTGTGAAGTGTTCCGTCGTGCTTATGTGTTGTGTTTGTGGCACGGCGAGGACCAGGGCTGTCTGCCCTGGGAAAACTCTTCGTGTTTGTCGTTTGTTTGTTGGAAGAGCTCCGCCGTGCTCGTGTTGTGTTTGTGGCACGGCGAGGACCAGGGCAGTCTCCCTGGTAAGCTCTTCGTCTTGTGTGGTGTTAGTGTGTCCAGGTGAACGGACGTGAGGATCTGTGTGCGTGCGCGTTTGTTATATGTTAAGTGTTTTGTGTGTGTGACGCGGTCGCCGCTCGTCACTGTCGCCTCGCTCCCCGTGTGTCGTGTGTTTTATGTGGGGAGCGACTGCGACTCTGAGCGGCGCGTCACTGTCGTTTATGTGTAGTGCACACAAGTATCGGTCCCGTTCGTTCAGTGTCTGCACACTAAGTTCTGTTTGTCTAGTCTTTGTGTGCATGTTTTGTCCTAGCGTGTTGTCAACTGTTAAATGTGTAATTCCACGCATGCTCCTCCCCTTAAATGTGTGTTTGGGGGGGGACCGGCTGTGGTCCCGAGGGCGTCGCTCCCGAGGGAGGCCCTGAATACGGTAGGGCGCGTTTAGAGCTGTTTGTAGTTAATGTTACCACCACAGTCACTACTGTACAATAGCTAGCTCTTAGCCTTGCTAGTTGCTATTTAGCTGTAGCCATAAACACAGCATGAGCAGCGATGACGTGCTACACATTTTGTGCAGTTACGCTATATTGTTGTTGCTTTCACGGGAATGCTTGTGTTTAATATTTGTTATTTTTTACGTTCAAGATTCCCCTTCCACTGACGAGGCGAGCGGAGTTGGCGGAAAATGTTTCCTTTAACCGGGCTTTCCTCGGGGTGCTTGGCGAACTTGTGAACACCATGCAAGACAGACGCCAGTAAAAGCACACAAAATGTTGCTTGTAGTACTATAAATATTTATTTCATATAAAGCTATACGTATATATTTGCTTTTTGCACTTTTTTTAGCTATAACTATATTATTTACATATGTTGTACTTTAAATATCTATATTTCATAATAAAGTTTGATTTCATTTGATTGTATGACTGATGCTTTTTATGCAGGGTGTGTTCAGCCTGTTTGAGTAATACCAAATTATTATCAATAATTAGAGCAACCACATACAATAATGAAGATAAAGATAAATAAGATACAATAATGCTATGTGTTAAGGGGCATCGACCGGTGTTGTGGTCGCATACAAATGATGTCACGACACTACAACCCGCGCGCCAACAGCGACTCCACCCACATTGTGGTGGTCCACCATTGTAATGGAAACACAACGCGACCGTACCGTTCCGTTGCGAATCGACCTGTATCGAACCGTACCGCGCCAAGCAGGCCCTAATGGAAATGCGCCATAAGAGTTAATGTGCCTTACACCCACTTTTGGGCAAATGTTCACACAAGTTGCCCACACGCAGCATTGGCCAAGGAGCCAGTTTTCCATCTCTGCACCTGTTCCCTTCTGTACTCTCCCCTCCCACCTTCCTCTCATTATATTTGAGATGTAATGAAAAATCCTTAATCTCTTACTAACTTAACAACTTCTAACCTGGAGGGCCCTGGCTGGGGCTGAGTTTCAGGAGTGCTGGGTGGTGTCTCTGACAAAAGCAAAACTATGGCCCTGGACTTTGCTCTGGCTGCTTTTTTTTGCCTCTCTCCACTTCTTTCTTTTTGCCCTTTTTCTTTCTAGTGTCTCTGTCCTTCTTCCACCTGGCCCTCTCTTTTTCAAGATACTGTCTTCTTCTGTCAGGGTCAGCATCACGTCTGACGTTTTGCTATTTCAGCTCCTCTTTGACTTATAACTAAAACAGATGCAGGACACCCTTAAACCAGCAGTCTGACTTTAATTGTTATTGTTAACAAGAGGTGTGTATAATGTTATTTTATTACGTTATTATTGTCATTATTGTCACAAAACTATCCACCTGTCCCCCCTGTCATGCATCATGTCCACCCTATCAGGGAAGTATTAATGACAGGGTGGACAACGATAGGGTGGACATTTTCAGCTAAAATTTGCAATTGCTAAGCACATGGGGGCCCCTCAGCTAGCAGAGTTAGCAGTAGTGAAGGTGACCTCAAAATAAATATGACAATATTTAAAAATTTTGAAAAATAATATTTTTAAATATTTCTCCATGATAGGGTGGACATGTTAAGCTCGACACCATGCAACAAGAAAGACAATATGAAGAAAATTGTGAAATTAAGGTGTAAATACTTACTGATAAGGGGTCATATGTGTCAGCCATCACTGAAGATCATCAAATTGGTGGTCGTGATGTCACAGATGACATCAGCTACCGCATTAAAGGGCCAGTTACAACATAATGACAGGGTGGACACTGATTTGAGGGACATGCATTAAATACTTAATATTTATATTAAATATCTGTTGGAAACTACTAGAATTACCCATTCATGAAAGTTCTTGTCAATAATAATAAGACCACAAAAAAATTATTTTAATTTTGTTTAATTTAATGACTTATTATACTCATAGCTGCTCCCACTATTGTGAGAGGGACATGGCAAAATTGCCTACACATACTTAAAGAAAATAGTACAAATTAATAAAAAATAACTCCCAAGATGGTAAATATAGTATAGATATATATGTGTTAATGATTATACATTCGTAATAAAAACTCAAAACATCATTATTTTACATTAAATGGAAAATAAATGTGTGATTCTGACTGGGACCTTGAAAGGCACTTTATAATGATAATGACCCCATTATGCTCGCTTTGAGGCAGACAACACCTCCCCTGCTGCCAAACTCGATCAGGAGAACCACCCTTTTACCATCTATGTGTCCGAGGTGGCCAGATCCTTTATGTCCTTAAACCCACGCAAAGCTCCGGGTCCTGATGGCGTCCACAGCCGAGTTCTCAGAGCATGTGCCAGCCAGCTTGCTGGGGTCTTCACCAACATCTTTAACCTCTCCCTAAGTCTGTCAGTGATTCCCACATGCTTCAAGAAAACAACGATTGTCCCAGTTCCAAAGAAACCAGCCGTCACCTGTCTAAACGACTACCGTCCTGTCGCACTTACATCAGCAGCCATGAAGTGCTTCGAACGGCTCATAAAATCACACATCTGCTCTATTCTTCCCTCCACCATAGACCCTCAACAGTTCGCTTACCGACCCAACAGATCCACAGACAACGTCATTTCACTGACTGTCCACAACGCTCTCACACACCTGGACAAAAAGAACACATATGTTAGAATGCTGTTCATAGATTACAGCTCAGCGTTCAACACCATCATTCCAGCCAAACTCATAGAACTGGGTATCAGCACACAGCTATGTAACTGGATACTGGACTTCCTGACGAGCAGACCCCAGGTGGTGAGAGTAGGAAACAGCTTCTCCTCTACTCTGACTCTAAGCACTGGTAGGTGCTGAAGAGGGTGGTGAGGACAGCAGAACACATTATCGGGAATAAACTACCTGCCATACACCAGTCTCGCTGTTCAAGGAAGATCCACAGAATCCAGAAGGACAGCACTCACCCAGCACATGGACTGTTCACCTTACTGCCATCAGACAGGAGGTACCGCAGCATTCAGGCCAAAACGACGCTGTCAATAAACAGTTTCTACCCACAGGCTATCAGGCTTCTAAACAAAGTGGGCAAATAAAGACAATAATTAATATAAATTCTGCACTGCAATCGTCTTACGAACTTTTTTTTTCACTCACTGAGCCACTACCTCTATCAATGCAACAGTCACTTTAAAAGATCACAGTCACTTTAATACATCTTGTGCAATTTTAGTTTTGTTTTGTGTACTGATGTGTATATAATTGCATATAATATGTCTGTATATATATTGTACAAATTTGATTCTCTATGTTATCTTTCTTCTCTCTTTTCACTATTATATTATTAAGCTTCATTATTGTAGAGTGTATCCCTAACTCTCACCATAAGAATTTCAATGTACACATGTCCCATGGAGTGCAAATGACAAATAAACTTGAAACTTCAACTTAAACGCTTGTCGTTTGAGTCTACCCTGTGCTTTAGCCCATGTTAGAAAATAAAAACACGTGAACCCTGGTATTTTTACACTCATTTTCGCTGCTGATGTATTTATTGGTTCATTAAGGCGTAATGGTTTTGACTGAGCCATCTGGAATGGCGAAAACGGTCTCTCGCATTTAAAGCCTGGTTTATACTTTTGCGAGCGACCGTAGCGCGCGACTCCGCCCACCTCGCGCAACCCTGCACGAGCGGTGTAGACGTTGTTCTCCGAAACGATAGGTGGCAGTGGAGAATAAAAAACCCCTGCAAAACCGGTGAAAGAACATTTTTACCTGACCAGAGACCGTATATATATACACATCAGGCATCAAACGTAAATATGGCTTTGCAGTGTTGTCTGAAACGATACGTTAACAAATACGAGCCTCTTGTAATTCCAGGACGAAACATGAGAGAACGTGAAGACGTTAAGATTGGGCGTTTTGAAAATAAACAACCATTAAATAATGTGATAAAAAAGCGAATTATTTCGATTCATTTCGAGTATATGTATAAATATTTAACTGAATTAAGTTTAACGTGCTGGGAAATATTGAAATGGACCTTTAAAGTGACGAACAAGTGCTTTAATTCCACCTTGTAAAGGTGTATGAACCCGGCAAACATGACTTTGTCCATCGCGCTGAAGCGCGGCGCGCGCACGAAGTTACAAATTTCAAGAGGTGCACGACCTCGCGCACGGGCGGAGCCACAGCGATTACGTCATTTTCGCCGCAAGTATAAACCAGGCTTAAGGATCTGGCTCCATACATTAAATCCATTGACAAGACAGTCAAAAAAAATGTAATGGATTTTACTATATTTTACGGAGCCCGTAAGGTGACATCATGTATAAAAAAAATAATAACGCGTGGCCACGACTTACTAACGCGTGGGAACGAGATACTAATGTCGCCTTACCCACGCGGCAACAAAGTTTATTTTTTCACAGCAAAGCAAGCAGATCCCAGGGATGTTCGCGAACTGACTGCCCAAGGAAAGTAAACCTGGCTTTATATAAAGTAATACTTAATTATCTTGTTCGCATGCGTTAGTAAGTCGTGGCCACGCGTTATTATATTTTTTACATAATGTCACCTTACGGGCTCCGTAATATTTTATGGAGAGAATTCAGTGCCTATTCGAAAAGTAATCGCTACTAGGCAAAAATGGAAATGCAATCCACAAAATGCATTGCTTTTCCATACAAACATGCAGAATACGTGCCACAATGAAATGCAAAAGCACTATTACATTACGTTTCAATGCACTTTATCTCTTTATTGAAAAACAATACACAAGAATTACCATTCAAAACCAAAACGCTGAATTTGTGCCAGAATTGAATATAATACAGCTCGAAATGTAATCACGGCACCGAGGTATTGCTTTTCACCGTACGGTATTTCTGACATAAATGTCTCCTTTAAATGTAATGATCACGAGATTGATTTAAACACTGATGTGATGAAAACATGCCACAATGAAAAGTAAAAGCTCCAGGATTTGTATTTAAAGAAAGAAACGCTGAATTCGTGCCAGAAGCCACCCTGAAATACAATGGACTGAACGTCATTGTATTCTATTGTGTGTCTCTGCGAAGCTGTATTCATGCCAGAATGAAATCTAATCACAGTCCAATAGGAACGCTCGCCTGAATTTGGGGCGGGGCTTAGACTCCAGTCAGAAGCAATCGCTCATAGTTGGACTTGAAAGCAGCAGAAATGTCTTTTCACGACAGAATAAAAGGAAATAAACAGTCTAATTGGACAAATTGAGGCTGGTGCAGTTACAGACGACTACGTGCTTAACTTAATTATTCCCTATCTACCAACCTATCTACAACTCTAACCATCTATCTACCTATTAATCTACCTACATCTCTCTTTCTATCTATAACCATTGTGTCCTATCTATCTATATCTCTATCTCTCTATATCTCTATGTCTCTATATCTCTGTCTATCTCTATCTCTCTCTCATTTCCATGTTAACAGCACCTACACCACAACAAGGGCAAACAAGGTGGAACATGCCCAATACGTACACATGGCCATCTCAGGACACAAGACAAGGCCAGGATGTTCTTCATCATACAAATGGTGAGTTTACCTAAAACTTTACAAGCCATATACACACATGCACCTCCTTGTATCTATGTATACTGTCTATTTTATCAGCTCCATTTTGGAGCATGTTATAGTTTTTATAGATATTTGTCAGTATGTATAAATAAACACTCATATTTACAATCACTTCTTAGATTACTAAAATTAATGTTTAAATAAACCTTGTACTGTAAACAGCACACACTGCACAACAGGGACCCTCAAGGCGGTTCATCAATAATCAGTGCACATGTAAGTTTGGTCTTTAAGACAAAGTAGTTTATAAATTGCTTACAATGAGTAAAAGGATAACTTCTATCTTATTTTTGCAGCTGTAGACAGAACAGTGTTAGAGGCAGTGAGAGAGATGGACCTGAAGATTACTTACCTCACATCACTTGTTGAGTTTCTTGTGGGTGGCTGGCGAATTTTGCCCCCACAACAGGTCCAGGATGAGGAGGAAATTAAAGTTTTTCCACTAAATTCAATGGAGGCCCTAGAAGATTTAGAGAAAAGACTGTTAGACAATGGGCTGAAGCAGAGGATGGTAACTTCATTTATAGATGATTTCCCATTACAGTTTTTCTCAGTCGATTTGGTTCATTTCTCAGATCAGAATTGAAATTCTCAAAACTGTTCATTCAGTCTCCACATCACCTAATCACTTGTGCACATCATAATTGCATTTCTCATTGTGTTTCACATTTTGCAAATGTTTTTGTACATTTTGCAAATGGACATGGACAATTGTCTGTTTTTTACATTATCAATTGCTTATGTTATGTTTATTAAAATGTATTGTACGGATTGTCTGTTTGGATTGTCTTACTCTCCAAAACATTTAGTCTTTAGGTCATCGCCTTGGTCATTGCATGCAAAAGTGCTGAACATGTTGTCATAATCTCTAAGGCATCATTTTACTTTTTTTTGTTGTTACATTTTGGTAATTTTATCCTAACTTGATTAAATGATTCACATGTGAACATTCAGTTACAGTAAGAAAGGGAATTTGTGAAGGTTTAGATCAACCAATAGTTTCAATGGTTTTTGGGATTTGGACCCATAGTATTGTTAACCTTGTAAATCCTGTAAAGCGCTTTGTGACAACATATGTTGTGAAAAGTGCTATACAAATATATTTGATTTGATTTGATTTCAACCACAGGCCAGAGGTGCGTCTCATGAACTGTTACTGTAATTGGCAAACATTTTTAGATGCTAAACATTGCAGTATCACAAAGTCTCATAATGGAAACACGAGGCCATGTACAGGGTGAACAGCCAAGAAGAGGACGAAGACTATGTGGTGTAAGGCTGAAGGGACAAAACAGTAAAATAAGGGCAACAATTGTGGACCATGTTTTACATGTAAGTCATGGTCTCACAATGGCTGAAGCTGGTCGCTGGGTGCAGCTGAATATTGGAAGAACAACTGTGTCTGTGTTCAATCGTTCAAACATTTCATAGAGAAAATGTATGTAAATTCAGAAATGTGCATTCTGCTGTAATGCTGCACACTGACATTACAGTAATTCTGACATTATAAAATTTTGTGTATTGCATTTTTGCATTCTTATACCATATAGGACATAAAAATGAGCTCATAGGGGTGGCAGAGGTTCCATTTTCTGTATTTTCTCTGGAGGTTGTATGTGCTCAGGTTGTTTTGAATGTGTAGAGTAAGTTTCTAATTTTGCAGTTTTTCCAGTCAGCTGTCTGTCTTTTCTGAGTTTCAATCAGATTTGTTTTTGTCAACAAATTGCAGTGCAAACAATACAGTCAAACAATATTGCTATACAAACTTGATTCCAGGCCAATTTCTTTCTATCAGTCTCCCACATGTGTAACTTTTGTGTTCTTTGTATTTTGTGTGTAACGTAGTATTTAATTTGATATACCACAGAATATTGACTGAGAAAAACTGTAAATCAAATCTAGCTACCACCAACTCTCTGTCTCCACAAATATGGACTTGTGCTAACGGGCCGCCCAATGGAGAATGCATTACCTTTTGAGTCTTGGTCCTCCCGAGGTTTCTTCCTAATCCCCACCATCATATGGAGTTTTTCCTTGTCACTTTTGGCTTGCTATTTAGGGAACTGGACCCATACGATTGTAAAGCTGCTTTGTGACATGTTTTGTAAAAAGCGCTATATAAATAAATTTGACTTGACTGACTAGCTAGCTAGCTATCTATCTCTATCTAGCTATCTATCTCTATATCTCTGCAGAATATCTGTCAATATCTAAACATTTTCTAAAAAGAAGTGCAAATATTTTAGCCAAGATTGTATACAGTTTTATATTATTAGTAAAAATCTTCTAATCACTTACTTTAAGTCAATACAATAAATAAGATATTAACTGATTTTAAATAAGAACCCTGATTACTAAATGCAAAACATAATGCTATGTTATGAAGTGTGTCTCATGTTACGTACTAGTAAGGTTACACAACAGGTAAAATCATCCTACCTACATTTTCACTATAAGCACGTTCTGGTAAGGTTAGACAACAGGTAAAATTATCCTACCTACATTATCATCACTATAAGCACGTACTGGTAAGGTTACACAACAGGTAAAATCATCCTACCTACATTATCATCACTATAAGCACGTACTAGTAAGGTTACACAACAGGTAAAATAGTCCTACCTACATGATTGTCGAAAGCACGGTATAATTACAGGATTTATAAAGTAATATATAATGTATTTTAACATATATACGCGCTGTGGTTGAGCATCTACATTATCGCCGAAAGCACGTTATAATTACAGGATTTATAAAGTAACATATAATGTATTATAACGTATATACGCGCTGTGGTTGAGTATTTCGAAACGGTAGGACAAATTTTTACGGTAGCACAAATCCACAGATATATCTGTAAATTCGTCCTACCGCCGTGCTCTGGACAATGACGTAATTTTTCATGCGCATGCGCAGTACATCTGGTAGGTCAGTTTGACCGATAGGATAGATTTTTTCATTTTTTATTGTTGATTTTCTGTTAAATAAACATGTTAAAGGAAAATCCCTTTGACTTAATTTTGTTTTGGGGTAATAATAATATTAATTAGTTACATAAAATAATATATCAATTTTTCCAGTGTAGATTTCTGTTTGAGTCTTTAGGCTTCTTAATGGCTCATACGATCTCGCTGTTTATGTATTTCATAGCTTTAACTTGGGGAGGAAGAAGAATATAAAATCTAGCTTTAAATGTAATTTAATCTAAGAAGGTTTGATTTTAAATGCCGCATTCAGGTATTTTCAGATGCTGCATTTTAGCTATACTGTACATATGAGCAGGGTCTGAGTGGGTCACTTTTTCAGCCCGGGAGATTCATGTCCAAATTCGGCCCAAAATTATTTTTCCCTCCCAATCGGCCCAAACTAGAGATTGACATGAGCCGGCCCATCGGGAATCCTCCCGAATCTCCCGATTAGCCACTCCGGCTCTGCATATGAGTCTGGATTGCAGCGTATGAACGTCATTTTGGCATCCAAGCCTGACGTTTAAAAGATGTACTGCAGATGAATAAACACTGTATTAAATAGTCTAGGAGAGATCTCATAAGCGTCTCCGAGATGCAGGCGCGATCATGACGCAACCAGATGGGTCTGGAATGCATCTGCTGAAGGTCTTTCACGATCCACCAGAGACGTATTGCCGATGAGCACACGCTCTATTAAATCTTTCGCACTGACCATTACCTTCTGGGTGGTAGGGCGTGGTTCTGCTTTTCTCAACCCCATAGGTCTCAAAGGCTTTTTAATAGTTCCCCCTCAAAGTTACGGCCCTGATCTGAGTGGATCCTTCTCGGAACCCCATACACATAGAATCATTTCTCAGTGAGTATTTTTACCATTGTAGTGGCCTTTTGATCAGCCACTGGGTAAGCTTGGGTGAACTTGGAAAACATGTCCGTAACGACTAGTACATTCTCCAGTCCATTACTGGCCCGTTCCATAACCGTGAAATCGATGGCAAGGATTTCCAGGGGCCTAGTAGCCAACAAGCTACCCATAAAAGTTCTCACCTTAGGTTGGTTAGCTTTTGCCACAGAGCACCGCACACACTCACTACACCACTGCCAGACGTCATGCCACATCTTTGGCCAGTAGCACCTCTGCTGAACAAGATCAGTGGTATGATCCACCCCCTGGTGGCCATGGTTGTCATGCAGCCCTGTAAGAATCTCAGCTTGTAAGGCTGCTGGCAGCAATACCTGCAGGATTGCGTCTTTGGCTGATGGTAGCTGAAACTTCCTATACAGGACTCCTTCCTTCTCCACAATCCTATTCCATTGCTTTACCAACTCCCTCACCCCTGGCACTTCTTTCTTTATTTCCAGCGCAGTTGGCACCCGACCTCTTTTCCAATACACTGAAAATGCAGCAATACATGGATCTGCTGCCTGTAGGACATTTAAGTCAGCCTTACTACGGATGGGAATAGCATGTATAGCCTGAGATGCCACACATGGCATGTCCCCTTCTGCAACAGGCCCAGCTGTGGGAAACTCACAGGGAATGGAGATCCCTGCCATGCCTTCGACAAAAGAGGAGTTTGTAACAGTAGGAAGCCGTGACAGGGCATCCGCATTGCGGTTGGCTGTCCCAGGACGATACTTGATATCGTAATCAAACAAAGCTAACTGGGACACCCACCTCTGCTCCACCGCACCCAACTTTGCCGACTGCAAGTAACTCAACGGGTTGTTGTCAGTGTAGACTGTAAACTTGTGACCTAAAAGATACTCTCTAAACTTCTCCGTAACAGCCCACTTAAGAGCCAACAACTCCAGTTTCATGGAGCTGTAATTCGACATGTTACGTTCACTAGGTCGCAAGCCACGACTAGCAAACGCAATAGGTCGCAGCTGCCCCTCTTGTTCCTGGGATAGAACAGCCCCCAAACCTGCGTGGCTAGCATCAATCTCTACTACAAAGGGCAGAGTAAAGTCAGCATACCCCAACACGGGAGCACTGACCAACCTGCCCTTCAAAGCCAGAAACCCTCTCTCACAAGCTTCGTCCCAGTGGTGATCTATACGGCCCTGTCCCCCAAGCCTAGGTCGCTTCCGGGAACCCTCTAGGGTACCCACTAGTTTATGCAGGGGTGCTGCCAAGGAAGCAAACCCTTCCACAAACCGCCGGTAATATGATGCAAAGCCTAAAAAGGACCTTAGTTCTTTGACTGTGGATGGTCGATTCCACTCAGCAACTGCCCGAATCTTTTCTGGATCAGTGGATACGCCAGCGGCAGAAATCACATGACCCAAATAGTTAACTTTAGTTTGAAAGGAATTACACTTCTGCAATTTTAATTTCAAGTTGTAGTCCCGTAGGCGACCCAGGACCATCTCTAACCACTGGATGTGTTGCTGGAACGTCTGGGAGAAAATTACTACATCATCCAAGTACAATAGTAGTGCATGGAAACTCTGATCCCCAAATATGCGTTCCATTAGCCTCTGGAATGTGCCGGGCGCATTACATAACCCAAACGGCATCCGGTGGAACTCGAACAGGCCGAAGGGCGTACAAAACGCAGTCTTTTCCCTGTCCTGCTCTGCTACAGGGACCTGATTATAGCTGCTGGCTAAATCTAAGGTGCTAAACCACTTTGCTCCATTCAAGGCATCCAGTGACTCCTCTATCCTAGGCAGGGGGAATGCATCTTTACGGGTCTTGGCATTAAATTGGCGATAATCAACACACAAGTGTATGGACCCGTCTTTCTTTTGAACAACCACTATAGGGGAAGCATAAGGGCTAGTGCTGAGACTCAATTTTATTGTCTACCAGCTCCTGGATATGAGCTTTAACCAAATTGTATTGTGAAGGGGGGAGCCGCCGATATCTCTGCCTCACTGGGGCAGAGTCTAAGAGTGGAATGGTATGTTGGACCAACGTGGTACAACCTAGATCTCCATCATACTGACTAAAAACGGTCTTGTGTTTCTCCAAGAGGGCACAAGCTGTCTCCTGTTCCTCAGCTGACAGAGAAGGCAAACTAAGCTGGGAAAAATCACTGGGACCATTCTCTTCCCTCTGAACAGGCTGGATAGTGGCAACCTGATGTTGCTCGTCTCTGCAGACCTGTACGGTACTACCATTATAAAAAGACGGGACCACATGAAGTTCCCCTAGCACGACCTTGGGCTGGAGCCACCTATCTTGTGGGCCAACATTGACCACTGGTACCTGTACAACCCCATGCACCACAGATACAAAAGCAGATGGAATGAGGAGGTCACTAGGCAGCTTTCCCTCCATAAAAGACACTGGTTCCAACAACCCTGAAGAAAGAGCAGATCCCAACCCCTCACAACATGATGCAGACACTATTTTCATGGTACTTGCCGGTACTCGTACCGCTGGACCCCGCTGCACTCTGCCCATGCCTACTTTACCATCCTGTAAAGTCTGCCCCAACTGCTGGCATTCAGAGAATACGCGTTGCCACACCTGCCCTGCAGGCTGGGTCTTTAAAGAGTGGAAAAGTGCATTCCCATGTTGTACAAAAAGCTCATTGTAACATTGGCTAATGATATTCATCCCCACCAAACCAGGTGTAGAGTTATGAGTGTGAGTGTCAGCACCACTAGAGCTCTTGGTGATCAATATGCCCATTTTGGGCATAATCCTCCCCAGAATACATACATCCACTTCTAAATAGCCCAAGTAGGGTATATCTAAACCGTTAGCAACTTTTAACCATAACCAAGGGCAAGACTGAATAGTGTGCTGAAGTTGGCCTTGAAGGTGTTCTTCAAAGAACTGGGAGGTTACAGTGCTCACCATAGAGCCTGTGTCCAATAAACACAGCAAAACCACACCCCCAATCGTAACCTCCACTACCGGACACTTCCCAATCAGTTGGACTGCACTGGCTGAATCAACGCCCAAACCCTCCCCTCCCGACACTTGGGCTCATGTGTCGGGGGGGATCTAGTTTTCCTGCTGCTGAGAGATTGTGTGGTTTGACGCCCCTCTACTGCCAGTGTCAGTTCCCAACTCAGCTCTACAGAAACGGGCAATATGACCAGGTTGACTACAGCGTAAACATATAGGTCTCCCATCGGCTTGGAACCGGTATCGTGAGTCACTATTTGAAGGACCACCCCTAGAATTATTAGGCACTACAGGGGCCTCTAACCGTTTCAGAATAGCATCCAATTGGGTCTGTTGTCGTCGAAGACTTTCCTTTAACTCTGCCAATTCATCTGACGCCGGTGCACAAACAGCACTGGATCCTGCCTCGCACTCTGTTACGGCATAAGTGTTACAGGAGCGCACATGTGGCCGATGACTACCAACTGTTTCACCTTCTTCTACCCAGCGAAAAGCTTCACTGCGGATATCCAAGAAAGCTATAGTGAGGTGTGAACGAACCTGACGCCGTAGCTCCCTCCTCAGCAAACCATCACGCACATGCTCAATAAACTGGTCACGTAAAACAGAATCAGAGTTAGCAAAACAGGTAGAGTCACGACATTTTACAGCTTCCATTAGGGACATGAGAGCATGGGAATATACTCTCAAGGACTCTCCCTCACGCTGTCGCCGTTGGAAGAATTGGGTTTGAAGGCTAATGGAGGACTGAGCACACCCATACATGCTGAATAAAATACTAAAATTTTTCTCTGCCTCATCCCTTTCAGAGAGAGGACGGAACTTAACCTCAGCTCTTGCTTCTCCCTCTAGTAAGTCAAACACTATCAAAGCTTGCTCGGAACGAGGCACGGGACGTAAAACCAAGGACCGACGAACCTTCTCTACCCAGTCCTCTACAGATAGAGAGTCCACCGAAACATCCCCAGAAAACCGGGGACATCTCCTTTCCCTGGGCATATACACATAGCGCTCTGCTACCCCATTAGAGACAGACTGATTTTCGAGACCACCACTTGGGTTGGGGAACTGCACTGAAGAGCTACCTTTTCCTAAATGACCTACCTCTCTAGCTGTGGGCTGGTGAGTTGCTTCCTCCCTGAGCTTACTGTTCTCTGCCCGAAGTTGTTGGACCAGTTCAGTAAGTGCCCTCAGCTGCTCTGCTATATTTTCATCGGCCATGTTGGAAATATCAGAAGAGAAGGAGAAAAATTTAGAACTCTTAAGCACACAAAAAATACTTAATATACACAACAACACAGTATACACAGAATATATACTAATTTACAAAAAAACACAAATAAAATAGTTGCAGCCCCCTCCTGGAAGTTTGCAGTCGTCTCTGTAGGTCCCGATGGCTCCAATAATATCTTCAACCTGTGCTGGCCACTGTTTTTCCCACCACACTTAAAATACTGAGGAACACCACCTGATCCGCTTACTAAAAACAGTACAAAAGTGGAACAGCTTCCAATAACGATTATCCTGCTTGCAGCGCCAATTGTGACCGGGTGGAGGTTCCCACACCACAAATACCCAAATAAATGGGTTAGGCAAGCTGTTCTACACGTCAATAATTTTATTTAGTAACAAGTATTAAAATACTAAGATAAGACAAAGCATAGAACTAAAAATTATACACCGATGCGTGGGCAATTTAAATAAATCCACCGATTTCTAGTCAGTAATGTCGATAGAATTGCTTTGCCTATGATGTAGCTATATGAGCTTACTGCACTAGTTGTGCACACACAAAAATGTCACAACACCAAAGCTTAGAGCCAAAATAAAAGATAACACAGTAAAAACCAATGTGAAACACTCAAACCAAAGAAAAACCAAAGCTAGCATAAATTGCAGGCTTCATATAACTTATAACACGCACAGCTGGGCAATAAAAACACCTATGACTGACAATAGGGTATTGTAATCTGATGCCGCGTGCCCGTGGATAACAGCTGAGTATTACTACACAGAAAACAATTAAGAAAAATATTTAAAAAATGAATGCTACTCAAGCAGATACAAATAGTTCCTCCTACTCTAGTGTTCGCGTTTAAAGACAATGGTGGGAAAAAAACAGTGGCCTGCACAAGCCCGGCCTTGGTCCTTTATACAAGAGAAGAAAATTGAATTATTTTCTCTAGGAACAAACACTACGAGAGTAAGGTATCCTTACATGAACAATACAAGTAACCCGTTTAAGAAAACACATAAAACAGAAAACCTACCAATTAAAACACCTGGGAAAGGTGCACGCTTGGCCTGTTGAGGTGGTCCAGGTACGTCGCTATTCCACTGCGCTTCACATGCTCTAGACCGTGAGGTTGACTGGTCCCCACAACTCCCGAATAGTGAAACAAATCTACATATTAGCATCGGGATGCTACGCTCAACGCCTATAAGCAAATCACAATGGTTGGAGAGCCGTCCGGACCGGAGTGGCCTTCTATTCGACGGAAATTATGCTCAAGGTGTCTACCGCAGCCACTCGCAAATAATCCGGCTGGAGACCGGTTTCCGTAATACACTATATTCAAACACGACACTCCTGGAGACCAGAAACAGACATCACACACGCTCGCACCTGGGCCATTTAACCTCACCACCAGATCACGTGATAGATATTATTAAAATTGTGGAATATATTAAATAGAATTAAATTGCCGTGGGACAACTCCATTAACAGATTAAAAGCTCGCAAACAGTCCAGCCCTACCACACAACATTGAGCTCACGTTAAGGGCCAAATCTCTTGCTGCAGCTTATCCCACTGATCTGATCATGAGCTTGGCAGACGAACTTGTTCAGTTATTACAAATCATTCATTTCAGAAGAACAAAAATGCCCAAAAACAATGCTAAAGACCATGATAAATTTGGATTTACAGTCCACTTTCCAAATGTTTACATAGCACTCAGACTTTTTTTTGACTTTGCCAATAACAAACTGAAGAGGAACAGTCATTCTCCAGACTGGCTCGAATTAAAAATGAGCTCAGGATGAAAATGTGCCAAAATCGGTTGAATTCACTCTCCCTTCTTGCAATAGAATCAGAGTTTGTTAGACAGCTCAACTTTGATGAGTTAGTGGACGACTTTGCAAGAAGGAAGAGCAGAAAGAAACTTTTGTAGAATCCTTAGGTACGGTAGGTTGGCGCGGGGGTGGGGGGGTTGGAGTGTTGGGGGGGCCCTTTGCAAACTCCTGGCCCCGGGGCCCAGACCCCCCATAATCTGGCCCTGGGGAGATGTCACTCACTCTGTGGTGTCTTTTCCCCCCACAGAGAAACAGTAACGAGGTGTGCAGAGCACGCGGGGGAGGGTGGGTTGGCGCACGGGTGATAGGTGTTGTGTGTTGTTATTATAATAATTATTAATTTAACTAATATTATTAAACAATGAAATTATGATTATGTGGACTTTGCTTGTTTTCACATTTTTTAATTGTTCATTTGTAAAAAAAAAAAAAAAAAAAAAAATGCATGCACGCGAGCGCCCCCCTAGACAGACGGCGCCCCTAGCATTTGCCAATATTGCCTAATGGAAGGGCCAGCCCTGCCAGAGCATGCCAGAGAATGCCAGAACCAGAGCCCTATAGAGAGAGAGTCGCGTCAACTCCGTTCACTCCAATGGACCAGTTTTTTTACAGCAATGGCGGATCGTGGAGCCTGTCAATAGTTCCCGGAAGTTAGCAGCAAATACGAGCAGCGCAGTCAAACTGGAGCAGTGGACCATCTGTGATACACTTTTACAGGTTAGTACGCTTAAAAAATCAGATTGTGTATTATAAGGACATCGGAATCAAATTAGCATGTGCATTAAAATGTGAATTAAAGCATTTTAGTGAATTATCCACCTATTAATAAGCAGATTTAGGGAACTAAATCTATGCTAAGACAACGCGAATACGGTTAGCGAGATTTCACATTAACGACCGACAGCCTATTAATTGTAAATTCCTCTCTTAATGCCATTTCACCTAAACGCGATGTTTTTGCGGGGTAGCTAGTATTGGTTAAATATAACATTTGAGTGTGATTGTAGAGTGTGTTGGGTCGAGGAGGTAAAATGAAGATATCCATTTTGGAGTACCGGCTAACGTTTTATTTCCTTTTATTTTATTTATCTATCCTTTTATTTATTTTATTTTCCTTTTTATTTCGTTTTATTTATTTTTATTTTATTTTATTAACGTATTTCCTCAGTTTTTGAAACTGCTGGATATAAAATACGTATACTATTTAGTGTGATTAAGTTTTAAATATTCTATCACTTAAAGAAATAATATAATTATTAGGAGTTCATACTTATTATACCTGTGTCAACACTATAGCTGTGATCAGCAGCTATGGGCCCTGTCTTTACAGGTCCAGTGGTGCATCGTAGTGCAGGGGGCTTCCTCTTTCTGAGTGCGGGGCGATGTACAAAAATGGTGGGAACAGCATCTGTTCTCAGCCTAGTCTTGCCCTGTTTGGTTTTGATGAACTGGTCTGCCTCAAAATGTGCCTGCAGAGTGATGTGAGTTTACTCCTCACACATGACAACTCAGTTTTGTCTACCCATATACATATCCCACAGTGGGTGAATACACAGTATTAGAGAACACTTACTGGATACGTATACACTCATTACACGTATAAAAAACAACCAAGGATGTGCAACAAGTTCATATTCATATCACATCAATACTCATAATAATCATTTTCTCCTGTCTTTTTCTCCTCTCTCTCTTTAAGCCAAAGAACCATAGGGGATTCAATGGAGCCTGCAACTAGATAGCACCCTCACCCTGCACCCGAGTCTGTCTGGAGTCTTTGATTTTTTTTGTTCACTATTCTGTATTTTAATAAATCAGGCATTAAGCTTTCCAATAGTGTGTTTATTGTGAAAAGTGCAAATGCAGTGTTTGATGATTACCTCACATATATATTTGCTGTTGTAATCTTTAGTGAGGGTAAGATTGCTCCTGCTTAGTTGAGACAACCATTTTTTTCTCCTCTCAGTATCAGTGGGGAAACCATACATTTTTGCTCGATTGGAGCATCCCCATGCAACACAGCAAACCATGGTGGACACTACACAAACAACACAGAGGAAAGGAAACAGAAAAACTGCTTGACATGATATTAATATTTGAGATTATTAGAGATTTAATTAATTAATTGCTGTAAATAAGTGTGTATTAAAAAGACAAGATATATATAATTTATCAATGTATATGTCATATACTGTCTGGATGTAAATGTAATGTGTTTTAATGTACCCTTTTAAAGCATATTTCTGCACAATGAAGTCAAAGAAAATTTTCCTTCTGTCAGAAAATGTACATTAGTCATTTAGATTACTTAGGTCACCAATACCATGGGATTACAGATTAATCTAATCTGAATTTCTCACCCCTTCCTGTCCCTTTAAATATATAAATGAACGTAATATATAACAATTATAAAACAATCAAAGCATTAAACAGCAATGTGCTCTAAAATTAGCCTAAAGTTGGTCGCCATATGTTCACAATAATCCTCAAATCGCAGTTCTGTCTATGTGTTTATGCGCTCAAATTGAACTTCCTGGAACTATCGGAAGTCTCCGTGAATCACGTGACCATCAAGCGTTTTGAACTTCCGTTGTCGCGACTCTCTCTCTATACGGCTCTGGCCAGAACATGCCGAACAAGCCGGAACATGCCACATTTCACCGCGGTCAAGCTATCCGCGCTTTTGCGATTCATCCGTGCTTTAAATCTTATTGCGCCTATATGCTTGATTTTACGGTATTTCGCTGCTCACCGCATACTAAGGCTGTCTAAGCACCGAGAAACACTTTGCTATTATTTAAAGAGCTTTCTCTACATTCATAAATACTTTACTTGATTTAACTAATTTACTTGCAACATTAAACACAATTAGTAATGTATTTCAATTGCTTAATAAACACTGAACAAAATAGTTTTAATGTTTGTATTTAGTCTATTGTAGGGCTCCACTACCAGCAATAATGGACTATTGCAATGCTGCAAATGTTCAGGGCAGGGGGTTACTCCATGACTATACATGTTTTTAATAAATCTAGTCCTTATATTTGTAATGATGTTTAAATGTTTGTTTAATTCTGAGACTGTGGTTTCCTATTTGTCTGAATATTCCCATAATGCCAAAAAAATCCTACTACCACCCAAGAATGGGTAGCCTTTGCTTATCCCCGGTGCAAATATAGACAGATTCTGCTGTACCATTTTTAAAAAATCCACATTGAAGTCTTAAATGTTGTTAGGGCTTGGAGATAAACTTAAATGACAAGATTTAAAGCACTCATGTAAATAGGCTCAATTTCTCGGAAATCTCCCATAATGCCAACACAATTCCACTGCTGCATGAGAGTATACACCCTTACCTATCATCACAGTAAGTATTAACAGGTTTCACTGTATCATTTCCTCATAAATCCATTTTAGGTTCACAATGCATTTAGGCGAATTAAAGCACTCATGTCAAATAGGCTGAATTAGGACATCAATTTCTCAGAAATCACCCATAATGCCAACACAATTCCACTGCTGCATGAGAGTATACACCCTTATCTATCATCACAGTAAGTATGAACAGGTTTCACTGTACTATTTCTTCATAAATCCATTTTAGGTTCATAAAGCATTTAGGCAAATTAAAGCACTTATGTAAAATAGGCTGAATTAGGACATCAATTTCTCAGAAATCTGCCATAATGCCAAAACAATTCCACTGCTGCATGAGAGTATACACCCTTATCTATCATCACAGTAAGTATGAACAGGTTTCACTGTACCATTTCCTCATAAATCTATTTTATCTTCATACCACATTTAGGCGAATTAAAGCACTCATGTCAAATAGGCTGAATTAGGACATCAGTTTCTCAGAAATCACCCATAATGCCAACACAATTCCACTGCTGCATGAGAGAATACACCCTTATCCATCATCACAGTAAGTATGAACAGGTTTCACTGTACCATTTCCTCATAAATCCATTTTATCTTCATACCACATTTAGGCGAATTTAAGCACTCATGTCAAATAGGCTGAATTAGGACATCAATTTCCCATAATGCCAACACAATTCCACTGCTGCATGAGAGTATGAACCCTTTACTATGACCACAGTAAGTATGAACAGGTTTCACTGTACCATTTCTTTATAAATCCATTTTAGGTTCACAATGCATTTAGGCGAATTAAAGCACTCATGTCAAATAGGCTGAATTAGGACATCAATTTCTCGGAAATCACCCATAATGCCAACACAATTCCACTGCTGAATGAGAGTATGAACCCTTACCTATCATCACAGTAAGTATTAACAGGTTTCACTGTATCATTTCCTCATAAATCCATTTTAGGTTCACAATGCATTTAGGCGAATTAAAGCACTCATGTCAAATAGGCTGAATTAGGACATCAATTTTTCGGAAATCTCCCATAATGCCAACACAATTCCACTGCTGCATGAGAGTATACACCCTTATCTATCATCACAGTAAGTATGGACAGGTTTCACTGTACCATTTCTTCATAAATCAATTTTATCTTCATACCATATTTAGGCGAATTGAAGCACTCATGTCAAATAGGCTGAAATAGGACATCAATTTCTCAGAAATCACCCATAATGCCAACACAATTCCACTGCTGCATGAGAGTATACACCCTTATCTATCATCACAGTAAGTATGGACAGGTTTCACTGTACCATTTCTTCATAAATCCATTTTAGGTTCATAATGCATTTAGGTGAATTAAAGCACTCATGTAAAATATGCTGAATTAGGACATCAATTTCTCAGAAATCTGCCATAATGCCAACACAATTCCACTGCTGCATGAGAGTATACACCCTTAACTATCATCACAGTAAGTATGAACAGGTTTCACTGTACCATTTCCTCATAAATCCATTTTATCTTCATACCACATTTAGGCGAATTAAAGCACTCATGTCAAATAGGCTGAATTAGGACATCAATTTCTCAGAAATCACCCATAATGCCAACACAATTCCACTGCTGCATGAGAGAATACACCCTTATCCATCATCACAGTAAGTATGAACAGGTTTCACTGTACCATTTCCTCATAAATCCATTTTATCTTCATACCACATTTAAGCACTCATGTCAAATAGGCTGAATTAGGACATCAATTTCCCATAATGCCAAAACAATTCCACTGCTGCATGAGAGTATGAACCCTTTACTATGACCACAGTAAGTATGAACAGGTTTCACTGTACCATTTCTTTATAAATCCATTTTAGGTTCACAATGCATTTAGGCGAATTAAAGCACTCATGTCAAATAGGCTGAATTAGGACATCAATTTCTCGGAAATCACCCATAATGCCAACACAATTACACTGCTGAATGAGAGTATGAACCCTTACCTATCATCACAGTAAGTATTAACAGGTTTCACTGTATCATTTCCTCATAAATCCATTTTAGGTTCACAATGCATTTAGGCGAATTAAAGCACTCATGTCAAATAGGCTGAATTAGGACATCAATTTCTCATAATGCCAAAACAATTCCACTGCTGCATGAGAGTATGAACCCTTTACTATGACCACAGTAAATATGAACAGGTTTCACTGTACCATTTCTTTATAAATCCATTTTAGGTTCACAATGCATTTAGGCGAATTAAAGCACTCGTGTCAAATAGGCTGAATTAGGACATCAATTTCTCGGAAATCTCCCATAATGCCAACACAATTCCACTGCTGCATGAGAGTATACACCCTTATCTATCATCACAGTAAGTATGGACAGGTTTCACTGTACCATTTCTTCATAAATCCATTTTATCTTCATACCACTTTTAGGCCAATTAAAGCACTCATGTCAAATAGGCTGAATTAGGACATCAATTTCTCAGAAATCTTCCATAATGCCAAAACAATTCCACTGCTGCATGATAGTATGAATCTTTAACTATCATCACAGTAAGTGTGGACAGATTTCACTGTACCATTTCCTCATAAATCCATTTTAGGTTCATTCTGCATTTAGGTGAATTAAAGCACTCATGTCAGATAGGCTGAATTAGGAAATCAGTTTCTCAAAAATCTCCCATAATGCCAAAACAATTCCACTGGGGTGGAATGGTCAGGGGTAATCTCTTGACTTCTTGTAATTTTAACTTTTTCTTCTTCTTCTTCTTCTTCTTCTTCGTCTTTCGGCCATTCCTGTTTAGGGGTTGCCACAGCGGGTCAAACTCCTCCATCTGGCCCTGTCTTGAGTGTCCTCCACTGACACACCAGCCACTCTCATATCCTCTACCACTGCATCCATAAACCTCCTCTTAGTTCTACCTCTCCTCCTCTTGCCTGGAAGTTCCATCCTCAAGACTCTCCTACGAATATACCTCTCCTCCCTCCTCTGTACATGTCCAAACCATCTCAATCTCGCTTCTCTAACTTTATCTTCAAAACATGCTACATGTGCTGATCCTCTAATAAAATCATTTCTGATCCTATCCTTCCTCGTCACTCCAAATGAGAATCTCAACATCTTCATCTCAGACACCTCCATCTCCCTCACCTGTCTCTTTGTCAGTGCCACTGTCTCCAGTCCATACAACATAGCAGGTCTCACTACTGTCCTATAGATCTTTCCTTTCATTCTAGCCGACACCCTTCTATCACAGATCACCCCAGACACTCTACACTACCCTGCCTGCACTCTCTTCTTTACCTCTCTTTCACTTCCTCCATTACTCTGTACCCTCGACCCTAAATAGGTAAACTCGTCAACCTTCACCAAATCAACTCCTTGTAACTGGACCTGTCCACCGTCTGCCCTATCATTCACACACATGTACTCTGTTTTACTCCTGCTCACTTTCATTCCCCTGCTCTCCAAAGCATATCTCCATCTTTCCAAGCTCACCTCCACCTGCTCCCTACTCTCACTACAGATCACAATGTCATCAGCAAACGTCATAGTCCAAGGGGACTCCTGCCTAACCTCGTTCGTCAGTCTGTCCATGACAATTGTGAACAGGAAGGGACTCAGGGCTGATCCCTGATGTAGTCCTACCCCCACTTTAAACCCGTCTGTCATTCCTACCGCACATCGCACTGCTATCACACTGTTCTCATACATATCCTGCACCACCCTCACATACTTTTCTTCTACTCCTGACTTCCTCATACAATACCACAGCTCCTGTCTTGGTACTCTATCATAAGCTTTCTCTAAGTCAACAAACACACAATGTAACTCCTTCTGTCCTTCCCTATACTTCTCCATTAACTCTCAAAACAAACATAGCATCTGTGGTGCACTTAGCTGGCATGAAACCATACTGCTGCTCACAGATCTCTACCTCTCCTCTAAGCCTAGCTTCCAATACTCTTTCCCACTGTTGACTGATCAACCTTATTCCCCTGCAATTACTAGAGCTCTGAACGTCGCCCTTATTCTTGAAAATTGGCAACATTATGCTTCGTCTGCACTCCTCAGGCATCTTCTGAACTTCCAAGATTCTGTTAAATAACCCAGTCAAAAACTCCACTGCTGTCTCTCCCAAACATTTCCATACCTCCACTGGAATATCATCCGGTCCAACTGCCTTACCACACTTCATTCTCCGAATTGTAGCCCTTACTTCCTCCTTGCTCACCTGGGGCACTTCCTAATTCACAACCTCTACCTCTTCTAACCTTCTTTCCCTTTCATTCTCTTGATTCATCAGTTCCTCAAAATACTCCTTCCACCTTCCCAAGACACTCTCCTCACCACACAACACATTTCCACCTTTATCCTTTATCATCATAACCTGCTGCACATCCTGCCCATCACGGTTTCTCTGTCTGGCCAATCTGTACAGACCCTTTGCCCCTTCCTTAGTGTCCAACTTCTCATACAGCTTGCTATATGCCTTCTCTTTAGCTTCTGCCACTGCTCTCTTTGCCTTACGACACATCTCCTTGTACCTCTGTCTACTTTCCTCATCTCGCTGAAAATCCCAATTCTTTTTAGCCAACCGCTTTCCTCTCAAACTTTCCTGAACTTCCTCATTCCACCACCACAACTCCTTGTCTATCTTCCTCTGACTTGAGGTCACACCAAGTACCTTCCTAGCCACATCCCTTACTGCATTTGAAGTCTCATCCCAGGTATCCAGAACACCACCACCATTACTGTAAAGGTATGTTTCTTTCTCAGTAGAAAGCACCTTCTTGTGTTCAGCAATGAGCGGAGGGTCACGGAGGATCACCTGGTACTAATCTTCAATTGAGCGTAACACTCTGCAGAGAAGTGTGTGGCAGGGAGCTCCCGGAACAATTGAGGAACAAACAACTCTCTTGTAAACAGGAGGAGTTTATTCGCACAGGCAGGCTGTATCTGAAATGTTCAAAGATGAGAGGGCGCTCCTCTCATTTATACATACACAGACCATCCCTTTGCACGCAAGCAGCAGGGTGGGCTCAATATTGCTATTCTAACATAGGTAATAAATCCTACCCTATATGGAAATATCACAGTCTTCTCATGCAAGCATTTTGTGCAGACTGAGCATAATTCATCTGCATGTCGCATAGTGGACAGGAAGCACAATACCTGAGAGGAAATGATAAGCCTGCTTTGACATATAAAGACCTTTCACATACAGGGTGAAGGGACCTTTCACATACAATGTGACAGGGGGTGAAATAAGGTGACAGGGGTCACAGAGAACATAAGAAAGGACACAATGTTCACAAGGTCTTGAGTTAATCATGAGTATAAAAAGACATAATATTCCTTCAATTACCCAGTACCTGCCTCACCTCATCCCTGAATTTTACACCACAGTCCTCATCCTTTAACTTCCACCACCTGATTTTAGGTTCCACTCTCACTCTCTTCCTCTTCTTCACCTCCAAAACCATCCTACATATCACCATCCTATGCTGTTTAGCTACACTCTCCCCTGGTAACACCTTGCAATCACTAACTTCTTTCAGGTTTTGTCTCCCACAGAGGATATAGTCGACCTGTGTGCATCTTCCCCCACTCTTATACGTTACCCTGTGATCTTCCTTTATCTTAAATTAAGTTTTAACTACAGCCATCTTTATCCTTTTAGCAAAATCTACCACCATTTGTCCTTCCGTATTCCTTTCATTAACACCATATCTACCCAACACCTCCTCATCACCACTGTTCCCTCCACCAACATGTCCATTTAAATCTGCTCCAATAACCACTCTCTCTTCTTTAGGAACCTTCATCTAACTCTCTCCAGAATTCTTCTTTCTCCTCCACATCACAACCTACCTGAGGAGCATAACCACTGATGACATTCATCATCACCCAATCAATCGCTAACTTTACACAGATCACCCTGTCACTTACTCTCTTTACCTCCACTACACTCTTACTAAACTCATCCTTCAGGATTACCCCTACTCCATGTCTCTTCCTGTCTACACCATGATAGAAGAGTTTGAAGCCACCACCAATGCTCCTGGCCTTGCTCCCCTTCCACTTGGTCTCCTGTACACACAGTATATCTATCTTCCTCCTCTCCATCGCATCAGCTAGCTCTCTCCTTTTGTCATAGAGCCCACATTCAACATACCAACTCTAACCTCCACCCTCCTGCTCTGCCTCCTCTCCTTCAGCTTCAGAACCCTCTTCCCTCCTCTCCTCCTCCTCCTTGTCCCAACAGTAGTCCAATTTCCACTAATGCCCTGTTGGACAACAGCACCAGTGGAGGTCGTTGTTAACCCGGGCCTCGACCGATCCGGTATGGAATTTCTATTTTTGATCCGCATCATTTGATTTGCCGCAGTTTTTACACCGGAAGCCCTTCCTGGCGCAACCCTCCCTATTTATCCGGGCTTGGGACCAGCACTAAAATACACTGGTGTGTGCACCCTAGTGGCTAGTTTATTGGCTATTTAGTTAGTGGCTATTTGACATGAGTGCTTTAATTCACCTAAATGCATTATGAACCTAAAATGGATTTATGAAAATATGGTACAGTGAAATCTGTCCAAACTTAATGTGATGATAGGTAAGGGTACATACTCTCATCCAGCAGTGGAATGATGACAAACCCGATGACAAACTCAGTTTAGGAAAAATTGAGGCCTGTGTAAGAGATATTAAATGCTGGATGTCTCTAAACTTCCTACAATTAAATGAGGACAAAACAGAAGTTCTCCTTGTGGGCCCTAAGGCCGCAAGACAGAAAATTCCAAATTTAATGCTTAATCTTGCAGACTATCCCATTACACCTGGCACAGTAGCCAAAAACCTAGGCATCATACTCGACTCCGACCTATCATTTGATAAATATATAGATAATACTACTAGGATAGCTTTTCTACATCTCCGCAATATTGCCAAATTAAGAAATGCATTATCACAGGATGATGCAGAAAAATTGGTGCACGCCTTTGTTAGCTCTAGACTAGACTACTGCAATTCACTACTGTCAGGATGTTCAAATAGGAATCTAAATAAACTTCAAATAGTTCAAAATGCCGCAGCTAGAGTTCTGACCAGAACTAGAAAATTTCAGCATATTAGACCAGTCCTATCAGCCCTGCATTGGCTCCCAGTTAAATTTCGTATTGATTTTAAAATTCTATTATTAGCATATAAAGCACTACACGGGCTTGCTCCTGAATACCTCCAGGAACTTATTTCCTACTATGAACCCCCACGTCAACTAAGATCACAGGGTGCTGGTCTGTTATTAGTTCCACAAATTAACAAGGTAACAGCAGGGGGAAGAGCCTTTTCTTATAAGGCCCCCCAGCTTTGGAATAATCTTCCTAAATGTGTCCGGGACTCTGACACAGTCACAATCTTTAAATCTAGGTTGAAAACCCACTTATTTAGTCTAGCGTTTGATAATTAATATCCCCCTTAGATAAAGGTACAGATCCAGGGGTTCATAGACGAAGGGTTTTATGGTAGACTGGGGTGCTGGTGCTGTCATCCTGTCACTGCTCGTGGTCACTCAAGTTTGTTGACGGTGCAGTGGACGGATGCCATTGTCTCAGAATGCCCCCAAGCCTATGTTACCTTCTGGTCCTGCCTTTTTTAGCTAGGCTGTAATAATTTAACTTAGTGCCGGAGTTGCTGCCACACTCCAGAAATGTTTATAATTTTACCTGTCCTGTACATGTCCTCATACAGAGCTAATTTTCCCTGTTTCATTTCTCCACATGGCTGCCCGCCTGCTTGAGGAATAATGAGATGAGGAGAGACAAGCGATCCATCCTGGGCCGGCCACCTCCTGCCTAACCGGATGCCTACACCATGATGGACATTATTACATCTTTTATATTCTGTCTAAATGGACATTATTGCATCTTTTACATTCTGTCTACATTCTGTCTATATTGTTGTTGTTGTCATGGTGACCGGTGTCGGCCAGAGGAGGATGGGCTCCCCCCCTGAGTCTTGGTTCCTCTCAAGGTTTCTTCCTCATGCAAAAACTAGGGAGTTTTTCCTTGCCACTGTCGCCTTTGGCTTGCTCACTGGGGGCTAGGACTCGGCACTTGTAAAGCTGCTTTGTGACAACAACTGTTGTAAAAAGCGCTATATAAATAAAATTTGATTTGATTTTATTTGATTTGAATTGTTTTGACATTATGGGAGATTTCTGAAAAACTGATGTCCTAATTCAGCCTATTTTACATGAGCGCTTTAATTTGACTAAATGCATTGTGAACCTAAAATGGATTTATGAAGAAATGGTACAGTGAAACCTGTTCATACTTACTGTGGTCATAGAAAAGGGTTCATACTCTCATGCAGCAGTGGAATTGTTTTGGCATTATGAGAAATTGATGTCCTAATTCAGCCTATTTGACATGAGTGCTTTAATTCGCCTAAATGCATTGTGAACCTAAAATGGATTTATGAGGAAATGATACAGTGAAACCTGTTAATACTTACTGTGATGATAGGTAAGGGTTCATACTCTCATTCAGCAGTGTAATTGTGTTGGCATTATGGGTGATTTCCGAGAAATTGATGTCCTAATTCAGCCTATTTGACATGAGTGCTTTAATTCGCCGAAATGCATTGTGAACCTAAAATGGATTTATAAAGAAATGGTACAGTGAAACCTGTTCATACTTACTGTGATGATAGATAAGGGTGTATACTCTCATGCAGCAGTGGAATTGTGTTGGCATTATGGGAGATTTCCGAGAAATTGATGTCCTAATTCAGCCTATTTGACATGAGTGCTTTAATTCGCCGAAATGCATTGTGAACCTAAAATGGATTTATAAAGAAATGATACAGTGAAACCTGTTAATACTTACTGTGATGATAGGTAAGGGTTCATACTCTCATTCAGCAGTGGAATTGTGTTGGCATTATGGGTGATTTCCGAGAAATTGATGTCCTAATTCAGCCTATTTGACATGAGTGCTTTAATTCGCCGAAATGCATTGTGAACCTAAAATGGATTTATAAAGAAATGGTACAGTGAAACCTGTTCATACTTACTGTGATGATAGATAAGGGTGTATACTCTCATGCAGCAGTGGAATTGTGTTGGCATTATGGGAGATTTCCGAGAAATTGAGCCTATTTGACATGAGTGCTTTAAATCTTGTCATTTAAGTTTATCTCCAAGCCCTAACAACATTTAAGACTTCAATGTGGATTTTTGAAAAATGGTACAGCAGAATCTGTCTATATTTGCACCGGGGATAAGCAAAGGCTACCCACTCTTGGGTGGTAGTAGGATTTTTTTGGCATTATGGGAATATTCAGACAAATAGGAAACCACAGTCTCAGAAATAAACAAACATTTAAACATCATTACAAATATAAGGACTAGATTTATTAAAAACATGTATAGTCATGGAGTAACCCCCTGCCCTGAACATTTGCAGCATTGCAATAGTCCATTATTGCTGGTAGTGGAGCCCTACAATAGACTAAATACAAACATTAAAACTATTTTGTTCAGTGTTTATTAAGCAATTGAAATACATTACTAATTGTGTTTAATGTTGCAAATAAATTAGTTAAATCAAGTAAAGTATTTATGAATGTAGAGAAAGCTCTTTAAATAATAGCAAAGTGTTTCTCGGTGCTTAGACAGCCTTAGTATGCGGTGAGCAGCGAAATACCGTAAAATCAAGCATATAGGCGCAATAAGATTTAAAGCACGGATTAATCGCAAAAGCGCGGATAGCTTGACCGCGGTCACGTGGGACACATAAAACCAAACTACCCGGGTAGATGAACATTGATGGACTTTATTTATTTCGTTTCATTTTATTCAGAGCTCTGATGTTTTTTTTTCCTTTCCTATTGAAATAGACAATCGTTTTCTCACTTGTTCTTATTAAAATAAACACCGGCAATGTTTTTCCACCTTTACTAACTGGTACATATCCTCCTCCTTGAAAAGAACCATAGATCAAGGGCGCTCAGTCAATATCTCCTGATAACTTCTAAAGAGCCACCCTTACCCTTACACAGAGAAGTGACCCCTCCTCATTAAATAACTGACTCACCAACTAAATCTCATTCTGAAACCAAGATTCAAGAAAAAGTGATTTATTTTTTAGAGATAATGTCTCTATTATTCCATATAATATAACAATGTGGTGAGAAATAATTGTGCTTATAAACCAAATTCCAGGCCAGGAGAACCTGTTTATGGAACACTGACAGTTTGGCAGGAAGTTTATCTACATTATAGTTACACCTCAGAAGGAAGTGTAGGCCACCAAAACGGGAAAAAATGTAGAGGGGAATAAAGTTCCAAATTGATGTAGGATTTTTAATGAAATTTCTAGCCCAATTAATTTTAAATGTGTTATTCATGGTAGTAAAGTCCAAAAAAATAAGTCCTCCAGATTCATATCTATTCATTACAACACTTTTCCTTATATAATGTGTACAATTCCTCCAAAGGAAGTTGAAGAGCATTTGATCGATAGTTGTACTAATTTTACCATCTAGCTGTAGTGAAACTGCAGCATAAGATAGTCTGGAAAGTCCCTCTGCTTTAGTTAATAATATTCTGCCCCACAAAGACAAATCCCTCTGTAACCACTGATTAAGCTTCTTTTAAGTTTTCTGAATGATTGGAGTAAAATTTAAGGAAGATCCTAATTTTTGATTCTTGGTGATCACAAGGCCCAAATATTTAATCTCCTCTCTTACCATAATATTGCAGATAAACTGAACATCACAGTTTTTGACTGGTAGCAGTTCACATTTTTTAATATTTAAACATAAACCAGAAGCCTTTGATGATATTGAGAGCAATGGGTATTTGATTTACATCTTTTAGAAAGAGTGTAGTATCATCGGCCAATTGACTAATAAAAATATCCCTGCCAGCTATGGAGATTCCTTGAATATTACTGTTAATAATATGAGTTGCGAGAATTTGTGTAGAAAGTAAAAATAGATAGGGAGAAAGTGGACATCCTTGCCGGATACCTCGTTTGAGGTTGAATCTGGGGGTCATACCATGTTTTAATTTGATAGAGCTATTGCTGTTAGCATACAGGGTTTGAATGGCCTTACCAAAGTAAGTACCAAAGCCAAACTTTTCTAGAGAACGAAAGATAAATTGATGTTCTATTGTGTCAAAGGCCTTATAGAAATCCAGGAAGAGAATGAAGCTGTTATCAGCTATCAAGTCAGAGTAATCAAGCACATCCAGTACAAGTCTGATGTTGAGATGTGACGATTTCTCATAAAGCCTGACTGTGTTTCGCCAATAACTGTGTCCAAGACTACTTTAAGTCTCTTAGCAAGCATATTGGCAAAGATCTTGTAATCATTATTGAGGAGAGAAATGGGTCTCCAGTTATCAATTAAAAGTACATCCTTGTCAGACTTAGAGATCAACGTGATGATGCCCTGAGTAAGGCATCATCAGATAAGGAATGGAAATCTGTATTAAGTTGTTTGGCAAACAGAAATAAAGCTTTACGTTTGTAGTTCTGTCTTAAACCATACCTGTCAAGTGTCCCGTTTTGGCCGGGACAGTCCCGTATTTTACCGCTCTGTCCCGGCGTCGTCCCGTATTTTTATTTTCCCGTATTTGTCCCATATTTTCAGTTTTCAATTTTTATTTTTTTAAAGCATTCATGGGCCGCTCCAAACAGAATTCTGTCACTAGCCTCGCGAGAACTGCCACCCAGACTACTGCAGATGACAGTTCTCGCGAGGCTAGTGACAGAATTCTGTTTGGAGCGACACATGAATGCTTTAAAAAAAATAATAATAATTAAAACTTGCGGGTTTAGTGTCGACAGTGGGAGCAAACCTGGAACAACAAATCAGAGATGGATTTAACAAGAGAAGGCAGTCCTGCCTAAAAAGCTTAGCGTACGTGTGAATACCTTGACGAATGGGACAGGGAATTTACTTTCCTAAAGTGGAGCATGAAGGGGCATAGCTACTTATTCTGTAAGATATGTAGCTGTGATTTTAGTGCCTCTCATGAGGGAAGGAACGATGTCCGACAGCACGAACAATCTGCCAAGCACAAACGCGAGATGTCCCCATTTGTAGCTAGAAATACCACTAGAAAATTAATTTTTTTATTCATTTGTAGTTCAAAACATATTTGGGGTGTTTTTTCTTCACTTTTTTTTCTTCACAATCTGCCAAGCACAAACGCGAGATGTCCCCATTTGTAGCTAGAAATACCACTAGAAAATTAATTTTTTTATTCATTTGTAGTTCAAAACATATTTGGGGTGTTTTTTCTTCACTTTTTGCCACTCCAAAGATGTTTTCGTTTCTCCTACAGCCTCGATTGCAGCTATATGCAAATAACTGATTATGGAAATTAGGCGATGACGTCATATACGAGAAATGTCCCGTATTTTTAAATACAAAACTTGAAAGGTATGTCTTAAACCCCTGGCATTAAGAGAAACTATAAAGACAAAGTGAATAGAAAAAGGAAAAAAAAACTATCTAATGAAAACTAACTGCTCCATACAAATATCACTTAAAGGGAACCGAGAGCTGCATTATTAACAAGAAATGCTAGCAGAGTTAAACCAAACAACAGGTCAACTGAACACATTGCCTATACAGGCCAGCATCAGACAGTTGTGTTTTTTGTTGTTGTTGTTTTTTAGTCACATTGTTAAAGATGAGAATGAGGTGAAAGAAACACAAATCAGAGCTAAGCTACAGCTGTTACCAAAGTCTTCAGGAAGGGGGATTAATCTCTGATCCATTAATGAAGGCCCGACCTCCAACAAAATGTGCTGTTTTACCCTCTTTTCTGGCCTTCTCGACTAGGGGCCACAATTTGTTCCTGCGATCTCTGTCCTCTTTAGTGAGATCCTCTGCAAATCTCAGGCCCTTGTCTCGTAAAAAATGGGATGTCTTAGCAGCTTTCCATACAGCATCTCTGCAGACTCGTGAAGAGAACTGTAGGATTATTCCTCTAGGCTTGGAGCCAGTTGGTCGCTTGGCGCCGAGACGATGCACTGTATCGATTGCATCAGCGAGCTTGGTCTTCCATTCTGGGAGGACATCCAGACAAATCTCAACTGTCTTCTGCCGTACATCTTCCTTCTCCAGCTCTTTTACTCCATAAAGTCGTAAGTTCCATTTCCGTGAGTATCTTTCCAGTTCAGAAATCCTTAGCCGACTGTCCTCTACCAGTCTTTCCTCGTGAGAAACTCGCTTTTCAAGTGTAAATACTTTTTCTTTTATGTCCTTAATTTCAGCACAGGCAAAATCAATGGTCTTCTTTAAGCCTTCAATTTTCAACACATTTGTACCGACCATTTTCTCAATGTTGTCAGACCTGGTATTTATTAGTGCAGACAGCGAGGCAACTATGTCATCAGCGTTGGCTTGATTGGAGTTATCACGAGTATACATCACCTTCTTTGGGGCTGGCGATTTGCTCGGAGTGACAGGAAAGGAAGGGAAGTCTTCCAGATCGTCCTCAACTACAGGAAGAATCACAGGAGCAGCGTAGCTATACAGGCTATCGATTAGCATATTGCCAGCATTAGCATTAGCTCCAGGCGGCGAGGCTTTTGAACCTTCCAAAGTTCGGCTCCTATTGCGTTTTACAGACATGTTCAAATTCTCTTCTCTATCCGTGGTATAAGAGTGTCAAGGCAGTGACAGTTTATTAAAGAGCAAACTATAACTCCACTGTTAATAAAGACTGAAACTTTGCAGCGCTCGGTGAAAGCGTGTGCTCACTTGTCCATCTTGGCACGCCCCGCGCTCAAAAGGTCCAGTGCGCTAAACTTGACTGCGGTTGGAAGGAGTTAATGTTAGTTAGCTCAGCTACCTTAAAGAAAACCATGCCACACTGTGTTGCCGTTGGATGTTATTTCCAGTCAAAAGGCAGTGGGAAGACTGATATTAGTCTTCACAGTTTTCCCAAAGATAAAAATTTGTGAAGCAGCGTGTGGACGAACACAGCTACCAAAAGACCCGCGGTTTTGCTCTCTTCAGTCCCGATGCGTTTGAGTCATTCAGTAGAGCCTGACTGGTGAGAGAGTTGACGGATGCTGTTGGTTTTAAACGTAGACTAAAACACAGTGCAGTGCCCACAGTTTTCCCACACAGAAAGTCCAAAAGCCCCAGAATGTGGAGCGAGAACCACACAAAGAAACGTGAACATAAACATGCACTGGATTCTCTCCTGGCGTCCCGGCAACAACGTTTACCGCTAACGTTTACTGCTTCTCCCTCGTTTACCGCTAACGTTTAAACCTTTCAAAGTGTAATACAGTAAATATAGTAATGTAATATTATATCATGTAATATAATATAATATAATATATAAGCCTTTGAAAAGACTATAAAAAGAATGTAAAGTTATGGCCAGTCACTGCAACCATTTGACGGCACTACCTGCTGCGCGGCGCGCCCGTCAGCAGTTATAAAAATGGCGACCTACGTGCAGCGGGAATTTACCGAAAATCTAATAAATCTGCTACTTTTTGTGATTTTTTACGTGTCTTAATAATTTAGAGTAATTACACAATATTAAGGCTTACATATGTTATCAGCCGGGGTTCCCTTTAAGGCTGTAAAAGCTGTTTTGCTGAGTTCTCTTAACAGTGCACTATTATATTTATTTGATAGTTATTTTAAATTATTTTTTTGTTCCCTAAGGTGGATGGTATTATTTATTTCAGTTCAGTAAAACGTTTTGTATACTATTACCTAGTTTGTCTTTTTTTACCACTGTAATAGTATTGTTTTTTCTTGTGAGAGGTATTAAAAAGGTCTTAAGTCATTGAATTTGCGATTTTAAAATGTGCAGATACCCTGATTTCCCAGTCAACTTCAGTCTACCACTGGAACCATGTGCAAGGCTGAGCTAGACCACCAGCCTCAAAATTTCTAGCCCTGCTTTAGTGGCTTTAGATAAGAGTCCCACAGCAATACAATATTCTCAATATAATTTTGTGGTTGTGCTTTGATGTACATTGGTGGAGGAGGTGGTAGGACTATGCAAAAATCTGCACATGGGAACAAATATGCATCAGTAACTCACTTGAAAATTTGCATCAGTAACATGTGCTCAATTTGGCCAGTAACATGTGCTCAGTCAGGCGTAGAGGTTTTGGCCTTGACAGCACCCAGAAAGGCGGCAGTGGAAGACTTGGACTCCTGGAGTTTCACACCCTCTGGATGAAGCTGCAGAAATACCTGGTACATGCACACACATTACAGCAGGCACTTCCTGTAGAGCTACAGCAATTCCCAGTTTGGCTTTTCCCATGAGTTTGGCATTGGTGCTATAGTAGTCTAAGAACCAGGAGAACCCTCCATTGCTCTGGGGGTTAAACTGTCTCTCCTGCAGTGTCCAAGGCATAACCGCGGGAAGTAGGGGTGCTGGGGGTGCTGCAGCACCCCCTGTGGGCACTACGAGTATAACTTCAAACATCTGTAACTAAAGAAAAACGATAGATACCAAAAAATAAAAATGAATAAAACAAATAAAAAAAAAAATCAAATTGTTACTACTACTACTACTTCTAATAATAATAATAATCTGGTTACAGTCCTTTCTTCATCCACAGCAGCTAAATGGTGACCGAGTGCGCCTGGAACTTCAATTAAAAATGCTTGATGATGTCATTCAAGGTTCACAGTGCAACAGCGTGCAGGACATAGCAACAAGCATATCTAAGCTCCATCCTCAAACACGAAGTGTTTTCCAACAAGCTGAAAACTTTATAAAGCTTTGCCTCAGCCTTCCTGTCTCAGCCGCTTCATCTGAGAGAACGTTCGCTTGGAGTGAGATTTGAACCTGTAGGCGGTGGCGAGTGTAAATTTTTGAGGGGTGGGGTGGGGGGGGGGGGGGTGGCGAACGTAAGTTGTCGACGGGGGGGGGGGGGGGGGGGGGGGTGAACGTAAAATGGACACAAATTAAGTGTTATATCGCGATCTATCGATCGCTGGTGGTTGGCGCCAGAGCGAACTAGTAACTCATTGAATCATAGATATGGATCAGAGGTAAATAAACTAGATTTTTTTTTCGGCGTGAGATATCGGAAGTGTGACGTGAGAGCGTGTGAAGACGGTCAAATGCGTGAGAGTTGGCAACCCTGAGGTAGGACAGTGGTTTGTCCTGCCGCTGTGCAGAGTGCATTTCTCTGTTAAATAGCTGGTGTATATGTATCTTGTGTGCTGTACTTGCTGTCAAACTCAGAGTGTAGGGCTTGTATTTGCATATTTGCTGTGACGTTGTAAAGCGCAACACTACCCCCCCCCCCCCTTTCAGCACCCCCTAAGCAAAATACCTTACCCCGGGCCAAGGGCCAAGGAGTTTCAGTCATAGGCACTGGTTGATTTTGCCGAATTAGCTATGAGCTTCATAGCTGTGTGGTACATATGCTCTCGTTACCTCATCAGGAGATCTTTAATCACCGCGATACAGACCGTTCGGGCACTATGAGCTCCCATGAGATGCGAGAAGCACTGGCTGAAGCAGGTAAGGAGTGTTTAGAGCAGTGGCGGATGCAGCCGGCAATTTTTGGACGGGCCAAAGTGTAATTGGGGTGGGCAAGCATGTTGTTGACGGGGGGGGGGTGGGGGGGTTGGCGAACGTAATTTGTTGTTTGGGGGTGGGGTGGGGGGTGGGGGGTGGCGAACGAAAGTTGTTCGGGGTGGGCGGGGTGCATGGTCATTAAATGACTCGCGCGCTATAGGCGCCATCCTGCAGCAATTATAGTTTATTTTCATACGGAAAACTGTATTCTGACCTTGTGATTAGGTGGGCCCAGCTGCCAATCAGGGTGGGCCTGGCCCACCCAGGCCCGCCCGTAGATCCGCCCCTGGTTTAGAGCACAGTTCTCCAACGTCAGCTCAGCCTTCAGCCCTACTCTGAAATACCTACTAAAGAACTTCATAGTTTCCTGATAGCAACTGGAGTCCCTTGTTAACAAGATAGTTTTGATTGTTGTATTATAGTAATACCTGTTGACTGTAAGTTGATAACTTGTTGATAACCTTATTAAATATTTGTGCTTTCTCAGGTTTCCAAATAAACACTCCTGTACTCCAGGTGATCATCTCACACTATGCTGACCAGCAGAGTGCCATCGACTTTGACTGCTTCGTGGGCTGCCTGATCCGTCTGGAGATGCTCTTCCATGAGTTGATTCAAGCAAACTAACCAGGGATTAGGCAGGCAGCCCGAGTGTTATATTCCTGAAACCTTACCCATTAGTAGACTGAAATTATGTCTCCCGATTACCACAATTCTGCACTGAGTGTCAGTGAGCAGGAGTCAGTGCTTACAGACTTGGCAGGTTTTTTCAGATTTTATAAGTAGTCAGATTTCTTATCTACTTATTTTTTCTACTTTGCTCAGAAATGTTCCAGACGTTTGATAAGAACAACACAGGGAAGATTGAGCTGGATATTCTGCAGGTACTTTTATGTTCATATCTAATTGACTTTATTAATGAAACACTGTATTTTAGTTCAACGTGTGTGTGTGTGTGTGTGTGTGTGTGTGTGTGTGTGTGTGTGTGTGTTCCAGTGGCTTTGCTTGGCTCTAAGTTGAACCCAGAGTTCCTTCCTCTGGATAAGACAGTTCTGCAACTTTTAAGATTACATTATTAACTGAAATTATGGGATCTATGCCCTGCTGTTCCAGAGTTCCAGTTTCCCATGACACTAATAATTTACTAATGAAAATGCTATTGGCAGAAATAAAAGTTATCAGAAAAATGTTGGTCTTCTGGTGCTTTATCCAAAATGTGTAATGCAACAATACAAATTCTGGAAATATCTGACGTCCCCTTCTTACACGGATATAAAGAGTTAAGTGCCTTCCGCGCAGGCTGTAGTTCTGGGAATAATGTCCGGAATCGCGACAACTCTCCAGCACGTTCGCGCACGGTCCAAAGGCATAGGCACCAGCGCGTGCGCGGTCCAATACCTCGATCAAGACTACGAGATACTCAAGTGGACCTGTATAGAGAGCGGCTGCTTGTTTGAGGACCATGTATTTGAAGCATCCTCTTCTTCGCTGGGGTTTAAGGAATTCGGGCCCACTTCTTATAAAGTTCGCAACGTTACATGGTGTAGACCCGAGGTACCGCCCCCCATTTTTTTTGTTTAATGCTTGTTAATATAATTTAAAGAACTAATATATAGCCCAGTTGGAGAGTTTAAGGGACAAATTTCTTATGAATCTCCTTAAAAAACAAAACAAAACCATACAGAGCAATAAGAACAACAGAAACCATAGACATCTCTGATAACCCTAAAAAAGACAAGGGAGAGGTTTTATACCGAATAAATAGAAGAAAGAAGTTAAATAAAAATGTACAATAAAAACAAGATAATAAATCTGTAAATTAAGCAAAAAGGTAAAACACAACTCTAAACAAATTCATAACAAATTGTATTCTCACAGAAATGAATGAAACGTTAATGGAAAAAAACCCAATACAATCCTAAAATGATTTTGGCATGACAATGGTTCTCTCTTCCCATGGAAATATCATGACATAAACACAAAAATGATTCTCAGTGACAGTATCTAAAATTGAAAAAGTATTTTAAACCCGTATATTTTGAACAATTCCAAACAAATGCATTTTTTTATTCTTATTGCTTTAGAAAAATGTTCATATATCTATTATTAGTGTTTTTCATTTATATCTTCCCTAAATACAAGTCACAAGGCCAATGTGGTATATAGCCAGGCTTTTCTAGTTTTGAAAATAAATAAATAAAAAAACAGCACCAATAAAAAGTACAAACAGCATTTACACATTTCAGTATTCAACACAGAAACAGAATGATCCAAGAAATAAAATGAAGGAGAAAAAAAAATACCATCAAAAATAGCACCACCAGAGATGCCATTTTTATATACATTTTACTGCCAGTACTATAACAGCACAAACTGCGTTTCATTGCAAGTCCCTCCAATCAGAGGTTGGTATGTTGGGTTGCTGAGAGTAAACTGGAGTCTTATTGGCTGATTGGTATTGTAAACAATCCTAAGTAAACTGGTTTATGATTGGCTGTTCAAAAATATTAGCAGTAGTAGTAGTACTTAAAAATGCAAATGTAGGAAAAAATAAAGACTAAAATAAAACTAAAATCTTTTTGCTTTCGTTCTCACTCGTCACAAACAGCAGGTTGAAGACCTCCACCTTTACAATGGGGAAACATGCATGCACAAGTTAAGACCATATGCCCGCAATATACATTTGCCAAGTCAAATTATGGACATTTTCACAGGACTGTTGTGAACTTGAAGGTTCTGCATGAGCTTGGATGAAGTGGCTTGGACAGACCAGGCCAGGCAGTGAAGGATGTAACGTGATGAGCAGGTTTCTCTGGAGCACTCACATCACACTCATTACAATAGTATGCTGGCTCATCTTTCACTCTGCTATGGTAGGAGATCTTCTTCCCTTCTGCTACAAGCTGCTCACCTGCACAGCCTCCTCTTTCTCAGCTCTGCGTGAGGAGTGCATCGCCGTGGGAGGAGAACAAACATACCAGCATGGTGGAGCTCATACAGGTCAGTCTGAGCCACCGGAGCAGGAGAAGCACCACGGACATGGGGGTCAATCTGATGGATTATGGTTTACCTGTGAATAATCTGTATGATGTACAGTGGGGAAAATAAGTATTTAGTCAGTCACCAATTGTGCAAGTTCTCCCACTTAAAAAGATGAGAGAGGCCGGTAATTGACATCATAGGTAGACCTCAACTATGAGAGACAAAATGTGAAAAAATTTGAGAAAATCATTTTGTCTGACTTTTAAAGAATTTATTTGCAAATAATGGTGGAAAATAAGTATTTGGTCAATAACAAAAGTTCATCTCAATACTTTGTTGTATATCCTCTGTTGGCAATGACAGAGGTCAAATGTTTTCTGTAAGTCTTCACAAGGTTGGCACACACTGTTGCTGGTATGTTGGCCCATTCCTCCATGCAGATCTCTAGAGCAGTGATGTTTTGGGACTGTCGGCGGGCAACACGGACTTTTAACTCCCTCCAAAGGTTTTCGATGGGGTTGAGATCAGGAGACTGGCTAGGCCACTCCAGGACTTTGAAATGTTTCTTACGAAGCCACTCCTTTGTTGCCCTGGCAGTGTGCTTGGGATCATTGTCATGCTGAAAGACCCAGCCACATTTCATCTTCATTGCCCTTGCTGATGAAAGGAGGTTTGCACCCAAAATCTCACAATACATGGCCCCATTCATTCTTTCATGTACACGGACCAGTCGTCCTGGTCCCTTTGCAGAGAAACAGCCCCAAAGCATGATGTTGCCACCCCCATGCTTGACAGTTGGTATGGTGTTCTTGGATGCAACTCAGCATTCACTGTCCTCCAAACATGACGAGTTGTGTTTTTACCAAATAGTTCTACTTTGGTTTCATCTGACCATATGACATTCTCCCAATACTCTTCTGGAACATCCAAATGCTCTCTAGCAAACTTCAGACGTGCCTGGATATGGACTGGCTTAAGCAGGGGGACACGTCTGGCACTGCAAGATCTGAGTCCCTGGCGTCGTAGTGTGTTGCTGATGGTAGCCTTTGTAATGTTGGCCCCAGCTTTCTGCAGGTCATTCACTAGATCCCCCCTTGTGGTTCTGGGATTTTTCCTCACCGTTCTTGTGATCATTTTGACCCCACGGGCTGAGATCTTGCGTGGAGCCCCAGATCGAGGGAGATTAGTAGTGGTCTTGTAGGTCTTCCATTTTCTGATTATTGCTCCCACAGTAGATTTCTTCACACCAAGCTGCTTGCCTATTGCAGATTCAGTCTTCCCAGCCTGGTGCAGGTCTACAATTTGGTTTCTGGTGTCCTTCGACAGCTCTTTCGTCTTCACCATAGTGGAGTTTGGAGTGTGACTGTTTGAGGTTGTGGGCAGGTGTCTTTTATACTGTTAACGACTTCAAACAGGTGCCATTAATACAGGTAATGAGTGGGGGAAAGAGGAGCCTCTTAAAAAAGAAGTTACAGGTCTGTGACAGCCAGGAATCTTGCTTGTTTGTAGGTGACCAAATACATATTTTCCACCATTATTTGCAAATAAATTCTTTAAAAGTCAGACAAAATGATTCTCTCAATTTTTTTTCACATTTTGTCTCTCATAGTTGAGGTCTACCTATGATGTCAATTACAGGCCTCTCTCATATTTTTAAGTGGGAGAACTTGCACAATTGGTGACTGACTAAATACTTATTTTCCCCACTGTATATAATTCCTAATTTCATGGTCATATGGATTTCTTACAAATTTTCCAGCACTAGAGAGTTCCAGTGTGTGTTCTGCAAGTATTGATTTGAAATCCCACTTCAATTGACAATTTTTCTTGGTAGATTTTCTCTTTTTTCAGAATTTTTTTAACAAATGGTTTATAAGGTCACACATTACGCTACTCTGTCCTGCTGGAGCTGTTGTTGCAGGGTAATGTGATGGGCAGGGTGAGTAAAATAAAATGGAAGCGATCACGCCAAGTCTCAGGGAAAAAGGATGGTTTAATAGAAAAGTGCACATGACACATGATCCAAATAAAGGATATAATGACCAGTGGTCAACTGGTACAAAGACAAGACATATATAGGCAAACAAACGACCCTCAGGTGAGACGGATCGCGGGCTCCGCCCACCTGAGGGACGCACAAAACACCACAACAGGTGTTGAGTATGGGGGCACTAGAGTATATTCTTATATCTGTAAGACAGATGATAATATGGTGACCAGTAGGGGGCCCGCTGTACCGTGACAGGTAAACACACACTGCCAGTAAACACTCACTCCCAGTAAACACACACTCCCAGTAAACACTCACTCCCATTGTAAACGTACAGCATGTCTTACTCTTCTGTTTACTGATATCAGGATCTAATCCATGTGCCTGTACATGGCTCAAAGTTATTACAGAAACTCTGTTCCACAGTAAGACAAGCACCAAGTCTCTTAGGGATCTCTGATTATTTAAGTGCCTCCTTTTGTATAATAAAATGGTACAGTCTGCTCTGATGTTTAAGTCTGTTTATTGGTGTATATCCTGCAGGTCTGTCTCAGGCAGATGAAGTGGTGTTGGAGGTGGAGGATATCGGGCTCTGTGGGACGTCCTCGGGTAGGTCTCGGGGGGCGGTGTACTCTACCACGTTGGGCAGGCCCGGCACCAGGCAGCAGTTCAGTGCCTTCCGGGAGACACCCATGTCGTGGACCTCACGCCTGCGGGAGGCACAGGGGAGAACATGGTTCATGGCACCGCTCACCCCACTATCAAATATGGCACATTTCATTTAATTTCATTACATTTCATTTCATATCAGACAGGTGGGAACTAACCATTCTTCCTTTTGCCCATCGTAGCACTCCACGTTAAGGATGGTGGTGGTGAAACTTTTCAATCCACCGACCACAAACAGGAGGTCGTCGACCACCTGTGCAAAGTGGATTGTTTTATAAAGGAAAATTTGCAGGAAAATTGAAAAATTTGGAACTTTTTAAAATATGTTTAGCCTAAATAACCTAAACACATGATCTGAATATCTTTTTA